>NC_086325.1:172546425-172852259 GCF_036172605.1 Pelobates fuscus
TTGTGACGAGACCAATCTCGCCACTGTGCATTGGTGGAGTGTGGTTGCCAGCCTGCTGCCTTTAGACTACGGCCCCATGTTCAAATGCTTGATTTTCCCCTGCAAAGACACGAAAGCCGGTACTTGCCCTATTTGAATAGTGATACCCAGGATAGCTATGCCATGAAGCCCATTCGTATAACAAAAGACTATGTGAAAGACTTTGGCTCCATGGCAATTGAACTGTATGTATGAGATCTGAGCGCCATTCAGTAATAATGTGCGCTCAGAACTAAAATATCTGGGGATATGTTGAATGTACCTGTTTTATGCAATAGCTGCACAGTTATATATTTTTATGTATTTTATTGTCTTTTGTTACCATGTGTTCAATGGAGTTTTGCCTCTGCCCTTGGAGATAATTGGATTACCTCCCAATTATCTCCAGGATAGAAGACTCTGTGGAACTGGTTTTGGGCAGAAAAGCCATGCTTCATTTGGTCACAAAGGACTTCGATCTATCTTTTGAACCAATGGACCAATTTGGATGATTTTGACATATGTTTGTATTTGGAGTATGCTGAAAATGTAAGTTTTATGTGAATGTGATGTATACTTTTAAAGTTATGAATAATGTGGAAAAACTGTATTTCTCTGCCTGTGATAATTACATTAACCCATTGTGTAAGGTAATTGTATCACAGGCAGAGGGGAGGATTTTGTGTGGGAGTGTCTGAGTGTATTGTACGTGTTTATTGGTTGTTTTCCAAAACCCTGTGGGTGGTACTAATGTGTATATAAGAACAATAAACCCACAGCTCTGTCTGTTCACTGCTTGGCCCTCAGCATGGAGCTTTGTCTCGTTCTTGGGGGGATTTACTGTATGCTGTTAGAGACTGATTGCCAGGAGTGTAAGCCGCTAGGGTGCTTTTCCTGTTCAGCTGCTAGCAGCTATTCGTGAGGTTCCAGTTCGGGAGTTTGGAATGCTACTTTGTATCCTGTTCGGGAGTTTGGGGTTCTGCGGTAGCTGTGCCTGTGTCTCTGGAAGGGGAAGATCTTCTAAACGGCGGGTTAACCCCTTTTATGCCTGGGGGTGCCGTTACAAATCTGTTAATGGTTTTGCTAGTACATAACTATATGAGCACAGTACAATACTGACTGTAGTAAGACACACCATGGCATCCATACGTACTTTACGATGGGCATTGTACTTGAGAGGTTACATGTAGGGAATGCTTAACTGGTTTCACGCCCTGCTGAGGTAAGATGGTGATAGTGTTAGTATTGTGAGAGGAATTAAAGGTATCTGACTTGTTTAGCGACATTTAGTAAATAATCCCCTGGACTAACAACATAAGTTCTGTTCAATGTATAGAGGGTGTTTGTTATTTACAAGTTTGGACTTTATACCTTCTTTCCTGCCCCCTACCCACACCGCCCCTCAAACTGCTGATCTGCCTAGTAACTGCAGTAAAGTCCAAAATAATCACCCCCCTTTTACTACCCTCTCTATACATTAAGACCAGGTGTAACTATCTGATTGGATAAAGAATAAAAACACACCCTGCACATCCTGTTAATGAATACAATATAATGTGTGATATGCAATATATCTTTTGAGGTCACTGAACACACACTGTGTCTGTGTGAGTTCATGATGGCCTCCCCGGCACTGGAAAAAGATTGTAGTAAAAACCAGAGATTGCTAAATGACATAGATGTCCATGGCAAAGAAGTGATCAATTATTTAAAGAGCTCTAAATAACTAAAAAAATACTAAAAAGGGGGGCGGAGCCAACGCTTAACCTGAACGGTCGCACACTCACAGTGCTCCGGCAAGCAGGAACCCGAAAGCCCCAAATTCAGCCCGAAAACACTGCCACTGGCACTGACAGAAGGCCAGACGACACCCCAACACTAATGGGGAAGAAAACGAAAAAACTGCGACCAGATCGGCCCAGGCAATCTGCCGATATAGGCGATCTCTTGCGGAGGCCGCATGGCGCGGCGGGACCCAAGATGGCGGCCGACTTTGCCGACTTCGATGACTACTCTGATAGTTCAGAAGATACCATGCTGCATTACTCAGAGATACCATACCGATGGGGACCAGCTCATGTGCTTATAATACAACACCAGGGCACTGAACAGCGGGTCAAAGACATAGCAGAGATGGACACTGTGGTGGCTAAACTTGGACTTGCAACCCCTCCGAAAACAACGGCTTGGGATCCGGCAAATGTCATCCCGTTTGTTCTGACCAGTGATGGTGCCGCCGGGAAAAAGACCTGAACTACCGGCTGCCGGCTGTATACCTATGTTTTATATGTTGTTATTTACTTCCCACACCTATCTCCCATGTTTCATATGTTTCATATGCTCTGACTACTTATTTAAAGGGATAATAGGCACCCACTATAGACACTGGGAATAACCCGGGCAATTGGCTCCTATATACCACCTTACCCCCCCCCCCCCCCCAGCTCCAAACAGCTCCCAACATATCTCAGCCTCACTACACGGAGCTGGCTCCTAAGCCATAAAGATCCTCCACCGAAATGCCCTACTTTAACTGACGTGCTTGTTTATACACTAGATTTCGTTCTGTACCTCTTCTTTTTATTATTTTTCTTTTATCTTGCAAGCCTACACAACTCTGGGCCTTACACTCGCCCCCACTGACGGCACAACGCCGGACCACACCAGTTGGCATACCTAGGCTGTTTCCCACACTTTAACAGCACAGACTCACCAGTCCCAACTAACAAGAAAGCAGACCAAGCAAAGCCGCACTTTAAGACTCACATGGGACGCTCACTAGGCCCATTACCACTGGCCTACGGCACTAACCTAAGATAAATAAGATGTTGTCACGCTGAGTTTTTCTTTCTCTTTTTATCACATGCTCTCCTTTTAAAAAAAAAATGTGCAGTACCTCCTATGCCATGATATTGTTTTCAACTGTTACTGTTATGTAGCTTGATATAGCTGTCGTGGCTACTCAAGTTTGATGTAATGCTTGCACAACCAAAATAAAGAATTAAAAAAAAAATACTAAAAAAATAACCTGACTTGTGGCAAATGTGACATTCTGTGACAGTGTCACACGTGACGTCACTGAGCTCCTCAGTAAGGCCCACTGTACTGCCAGTGTTTGTTGATGGCATTTATACACCTGTTAGCAATGGCTGAGGCTCAAACACCTGAACTCAATGATAGCAGGGCCCACATAGTTTTGCCCATTTATTGTATATTTCAAAGATCTATATGATAGATCTTTATACATCAAACCAGGACATTTGTGAAATAAAAAGGGAACTACCAAACATATGACAAAACAGTCAACTGGCCAACATCTCCATTCTATGAGAAATATTCCAAGCTGTGCCGTTCTGGCCTGGAATCCAAACAATTTGTTTACAATGTTGGTTAGAGGTCTTGCTTCTGCTTCAGACATTGAATCATTTCTGCTTTATTTCATGAGTTGGGCTTATTGATAGAGCAAATGGCTAATAAGTGCGTCTGTGAAATGTACCTCTTCCAGGGGGGTAATCGATGAGCTCTCACCCCCATAATAAGGATTCCTGTCCATGTGCAGAACTTTTTTCCCATTTACCGACATAATTCCCGACAGAATACATTCCTAGAACAGAAATGGCAAATATCAATCTCTAGATCCTTAGCATTCATTGTTAACACCCAGCGACCCACTGTCTAAATATATATAGAGAGAGAGATAGAGAGATCCAGGTACCTATTCTCATCACCAGGTGCCTATTCTCATCATCACAGATACACAACAACGTGTACAAATACACCTCCACCGTATACACAAAAAAGTGTACAGATATACCTCCACCATATACACAACGTGTACAGATACACCTCCACCATATACACAACAATGTGTACAGACACACCTCCACCATAAACACAACAACGTGTACAGACACACCTCCACCATATACACAACAATGTGTACAGACACACCTCCACCATAAACACAACAACGTGTACAGACACACCTCCACCATAAACACAACAACGTGTACAGACACACCTCCACCATAAACACAACAACGTGTACAGACACACCTCCACCATATACACAACAATGTGTACAGACACACCTCCACCATATACACAACAATGTGTACAGATACACCTCCACCACAAACACAACGTGTATAGATACCAGGGCCGCCACCAGAAATTTTGGGGCCCCTGACAAAGCACAAGGTCTGGGCCCCCCCGCCCCATCCCCCCGGCCCGCCCCATCCCCCCAGGCCCGCCCACGAGTCCGCCCACAGGACTCTTACCTAGTCCGCAGACAATGATGCAGGACTGAATGTGGTGTGTATAGTGGAAGTGAATTAGAATGTGTGTAATGGATGTAGTGTTTGTGTGTATTAGATACTGTTTGTGCAGTGAATGCAGAGTCTGTGTTTGTGTAGCGGATGCAGTGTGTGTAGTGGATGTAGTGTGTTTGTGTAGTGGATGTAGTTTTTGTGTGTACTAGATGCAATGTGTTTAGTGGATGTAGTGTGTGTTTTAGATGCAGTGTCTCTGTATAGTGAATGCAGAATGTTTAAATGTGTGGTGGATGTAGTGTGTGTACTGTGAATACAGGATGTTTGTGTAGTGGATGCTGTGTGTATAGTTAATGCAGAGTGTGTCAGTGTAGTGAATGCAGAGTGTGTGTCAGTGTAGTGAATACAGTGTGTTAGTGTAGTGAATACAGTGTGTTTAGTAGATGCAGTGTGTGTTAGTGTAGTGAATGCAGTGTGTGTGTTAGTGTAGTGGATGCAGAGTGTGTGTCAGTGTAGTGAATACAGTGTGTGTGTTAGTGTAGTGGATGCAGTGTGTGTGTTAGTGTAGTGGATGCAGAGTGTGTGTCAGTGTAGTGAATACAGTGTGTGTGTTAGTGTAGTGGATGCAGTGTGTGTTAGTGTAGTGGATGCAGTGAGTGTGTTGATGTAGTGGATGCAGTGTGTGTGTTAGTGTATTGAATGCAGTGTGTGTGTTAGTGTAGTGAATGCAGTGTGTGTGTTAGTGTAGTGGATGCAGTGTGTGTGTCAGTGTAGTGGATGCAGTGTGGGTTGTCAGTGTAGTGAATGCAGTGTGTTAGTGTAGTGAATACATTGTGTTTAGTAGATGCAGTGTGTGTTAGTGTAGTGAATGCAGTGTGTGTTAGTGTAGTGGATGCAGAGTGTGTGTCAGTGTAGTGAATACAGTGTGTGTGTTAGTGTAGTGGATGCAGTGTGTGTTAGTGTAGTGGATGCAGTGTGTGTGTTAATGTAGAGGATGCAGTGTGTGTGTTAGTGTAGTGAATGCAGTGTGTGTGTTAGTGTAGTGAATGCAGTGTGTATGTTAGTGTTGTGGATGCAGTGTGTATGTTAGTGTTGTGGATGCAGTGTGTGTGTGTGTGTGTGTTAGTGTAGTGGATGCAGTGTGTGTGTTAGTGTAGTGGATGCAGTGTGTGTTAGTGTAGTGAATGCATTGTGTGTGTTAGTGTAATGACTGCAGTGTGTGTGTTAGGGTAGTGAATGCAGAGTGTGTGTTAGTGTAGTGAATGCAGTGTGTGTGTTAGTGTAGTGAATGCAGTGTGTATGTTAGTGTTGTGGATGCAGTGTGTGTGTGTGTTAGTGTAGTGGATGCAGTGTGTGTGTGTCAGTGTAGTGAATGCAGTGTGTATGTTAGTGTTGTGGATGCAGTATGTGTGTTAGTGTAGTGGATGCAGTGTGTGTGTTAGTGTAGTGGATGCAGTGTGTGTTAGTGTAATGACTGCAGTGTGTGTGTTAGGGTAGTGAATGCAGTGTGTGTGTCAGTTTAGTGAATACAGTGTGTGTGTTAGTGTAGTGGATGCAGTGTGTGTTAGTGTAGTGGATGCAGTGTGTGTGTTAATGTAGTGGATGCAGTGTGTGTGTTAGTGTAGTGAATGCAGTGTGTGTGTTAGGGTAATGAATGCAGTGTGTGTTAGGGTACTGAATGCAGAGTGTGTGTTAGTGTAGTGAATGCAGTGTGTGTGTTAGTGTAGTGAATGCAGTGTGTATGTTAGTGTTGTGGATGCAGTGTGTGTGTTAGTGTAGTGGATGCAGTGTGTGTGTCAGTGTAGTGAATGCAGTGTGTATGTTAGTGTTGTGGATGCAGTGTGTGTGTTAGTGTAGTGGATGCAGTGTGTGTGTCAGTGTAGTGAATGCAGTGTGTATGTTAGTGTAGTGGATGCAGTGTGTATGTTAGTGTTGTGGATGCAGTGTGTGTGTTAGTGTAGTGGATGCAGTGTGTGTGTGTTAGTGGTGTGGATGCAGTGTGTATGTTAGTGTTGTGGATGCAGTGTGTATGTTAGTGTAGTGGATGCAGTGTGTGTGTTAGTGTAGTGGATGCAGTGTGTGTGTTAGTGTAGTGGATGCAGTGTGTGTCAGTGTAGTGAATGCAGTGTATATGTTAGTGTAGTGGATGCAGTGTGTATGTTAGTGTTGTGGATGCAGTGTGTATGTTAGTGTTGTGGATGCAGTGTATGTTAGTGTAGTGGATGCAGTGTGTATGTTAGTGTTGTGGATGCAGTGTGTGTGTTAGTGTAGTGGATGCAGTGTGTGTGTGTTAGTGGTGTGGATGCAGTGTGTATGTTAGTGTTGTGGATGCAGTGTGTATGTTAGTGTAGTGGATGCAGTGTGTGTGTTAGTGTAGTGGATGCAGTGTGTGTGTTAGTGTAGTGGATGCAGTGTGTGTCAGTGTAGTGAATGCAGTGTATATGTTAGTGTAGTGGATGCAGTGTGTATGTTAGTGTTGTGGATGCAGTGTGTATGTTAGTGTTGTGGATGCAGTGTGTGTTAGTGTAGTGAATGCAGTGTGTATGTTAGTGTAGTGGATGCAGTGTGTGTGTCAGTGTAGTGAATGCAGTGTGTATGTTAGTGTAGTGGATGCAGTGTGTATGTTAGTGTTGTGGATGCAGTGTGTGTTAGTGTAGTGAATGCAGTGTGTATGTTAGTGTAGTGAATGCAGTGTGTGTGTTAGTGTAGTGAATGCAGTGTGTATGTTAGTGTTGTGGATGCAGTGTGTGTGTTAGTGTAGTGAATGCATTGTGTGTGTTAGTGTAGTGGATGCAGTGTGTGTGTTAGTGTAGTGAATGCATTGTGTGTGTTAGTGTAGTGGATGCAGTGTGTGTGTTAGTGTAGTGAATGCATTGTGTGTGTTAGTGTAGTGGATGCAGTGTGTGTGTTAGTGTAGTGAATGCATTGTGTGTGTTAGTGTAGTGGATGCAGTGTGTATGTTAGTGTAATGAATGCAGTGTGTGTGTCAGTGTAATGAATGCAGTGTGTGTGTGTTAGTGTGTTTACTAGTGTATGAATGTAATGCAATGAAAGTTATTCCCCCCTCCCTGTTTCTTACCTGGTTCAGGGAGTGGGGAAGATTCTTTGATCCTTGGTGGTCCGATGGCATTCTGCCCCCCCCCCCCCCCGGCTCCCTGTATTTGCAGAGGGGGCCCAGCAGACTGCAGGAGCACTTTCCAGCATTTCCCTGTTTCTAACTCCCGCGAGACGTGGTTTGCGCGTCGCGCGGAGCGTTGCCATGGTAACCCATGGCAACGCTCTACCGACCGCACATCTCGCGGGAGTTAGAGACAGGCAAATGCTGGAAAGTGCTCCTGCAGTCCGCTGGGCCCCCTCTGCAAATACAGGGAGCCGGGGGGGGCCCGCGGCTGCACATATATATAGCGATGATCGCTATATATATGTGCAGAGTGTAATTGTGGGGCCCTGGACTGCCAAAGCAGTCCGGGCCCCCCAGGACCGTCGGGCCCGTGACAACCGTCACGGTTGTCACAACCGTCACGGTTGTCACCCCCTGATGGCGGCCCTGATAGATACACCTCCACCATATACACAACAACGTGTACAGACACACCTCCACCATTTACACAACAACGTGTACAGACACACCTCCACCGTTTACACAACAACGTGTACAGACACACCTCCACCGTTTACACAACAACGTGTACAGTCACACCTCCACCATATACACAACAACGTGTACAGACACACCTCCACCATTTACACAACAACGTGTACAGACACATGTGGCGAAACCGACCTCGCCACGTGTCCCCCAGGACCGTCGGGCCCGTGACAACCGTCACGGTTGTCACAACCGTCACGGTTGTCACCCCCTGATGGCGGCCCTGATAGATACACCTCCACCATATACACAACAACGTGTACAGACACACCTCCACCATTTACACAACAACGTGTACAGACACACCTCCACCGTTTACACAACAACGTGTACAGACACACCTCCACCGTTTACACAACAACGTGTACAGTCACACCTCCACCATATACACAACAACGTGTACAGACACACCTCCACCATTTACACAACAACGTGTACAGACACATGTGGCGAAACCGACCTCGCCATGTGTCCTTGGAGGGGGCTGCTTGCCCGCCTCTTGCCTTTGGACTATGGCCCTGGGAGATTGGGCCCTTTTACAAAACGTATTCGGTCCTAACAGAGTGCATGTCACTCATTCTGGCCCTTTAAACACAGTGGGGCCATTCGGTACTTACCCTGTGTGAGCAGTGATACCCCCAGATAGCTATGCCATGGAGCCTATTCATATAATGAAAGACTATGGGAAAGACTTTGGCTCCATGGCAATTAAACTGTATTTGTGTGGTCTGCGTGCCATTTACCTAATAATGTGCACGCAGACCTGAGCTATCTGGGGATATGTTACATGTCTGTGTTTAATGTATGAAAAGTAACTTTATATATTTAAAACATAATCCTGTATTTAGGTCCCCACATGTGTAATGGAGTTTTGTCTTTGACCTGGGAGATAATTGGATTACTTCTCCAATTATCTCCAGGGCAGAAGGGAGGAAACCAGGATGCATTGTGGGGATGTTTTTACTTTTACTGTGCGACCAGATTAAAATACTGCCAGCCAGGGCGAACAAAAGATACTTTTACTAACTTTTGAACCCCTGGTCTGATTCATGCCATTTTTTAATATGTTGTTCCCCTGAATGGATTGATTGTGGATATGTATTTTTATGTGAATGTGATGTATGGTTTTAAAGTTACAGAGTATGTGTGGAAACTGTATTTTTACTGTATGTAGTAATTATGTTAATTGCTTATCTGAGGGGAGGGGATGTGTGGGCTCTACTATTACTTGATTGGTTGTTTTATGCCTCCCCCTGGGTGTGTCCTGTATGTGCACAACTGTAATAAAAAGCAGGCTGGGTGTTCCAGACCTGAGATTCTGCTTGACCCTCAAACCGATGTGTCGTCTCGTTTTTGGGGGAATTGGATTGTATGCTGACTGCCAGGAGTGTAAGCGGATTGTATGCTTTTCCTGTTCGGCTGATTCCAGGGTTCGTGTGTTTCCAGTTCGGGAGTTGGAAGATTTGTACAGTTTGCAGTCCGGGAGATTGGTGCTTGCAGTAGCTGCTGGTCTATGGGAAAGGGGGATATCGCCTAATCTGGGTTTTATCCTCTTGTAAGTGAAACGGTCCGTTACAATTGGTGGCAAGCGGCGGGATCGTTCCTACAGCCAGAAGGACAGCTACAGAACACCAATTCCTTGGAGTTACAAATTGAGGGCAACGTTAGCACTCGTGCAGCGCCCCTGGCAGCAGAGGTATCCAGCGACTTGGAGCAGACAAGTATGGAAGGCTCTGACGCTGAAGATTATGGGCTGGCCGAGGTGAGGCAGCGAGTGGCCCAGTATGGGGGTTATGTATCCATGGAGATATTACAGGGGATCTGGAACCAGGTCATGGCTAAGCGAAACTCAAGGATGGACGGAGAGTATGCTTAGCGGAAAGAGTGTTACAGCAGCAGAGTAGAGGCTGCATCCGAGGAGGTTAGCCGTCTTCCCCTGAGGGGGCAGTGTGTAACCCAGGGAGCTAAAGGTGCCGTCCTTCCTCCCCAGCGGCAGAGTAAGTCCCAGGGAGCTAAAGGTGCCGTCCTTCCTCCCCAGCGGCAGTGTGTGTCCCAGGGAGCTGAAGGTGCAATCCTTCCTCCCCAGCGGCAGTGTGTATCCCAGGGAGCTGAAGGTGTCGTCCTTCCTCCCCAGTGGCAGTGTGTACCCCAGGGAGCTGAAGGTGCAATCCTTCCTCCCCAGCGGCAGTGTGTCCCAGGGAGCAGAAGGTGCCGTCCTTCCTCCCCAGCGGCAGTGTGTACCCCAGGGAGCCAAAGGTGCCGTCCTTCCTCCCCAGCGGCAGTGTGTATCCCAGGGAGCTGAAGGTGTCGTCCTTCCTCCCCAGCGGCAGTGTGTATCCCAGGGAGCTGAAGGTGTCGTCCTTCCTCCCCAGCGGCAGTGTGTATCCCAGGGAGCTGAAGGTGCAATCCTTCCTCCCCAGCGGCAGTGTGTACCCCAGGGAGCTGAAGGTGCAATCCTTCCTCCCCAGCGGCAGTGTGTATCCCAGGGAGCTGAAGGTGCCGTCCTTCCTCCCCAGCGGCAGTGTGTACCCCAGGGAGCTGAAGGTGCCGTCCTTCCTCCCCAGCGGCAGTGTGTACCCCAGGGAGCTGAAGGTGCAATCCTTCCTCCCCAGCGGCAGTGTGTATCCCAGGGAGCTGAAGGTGCCGTCCTTCCTCCCCAGCGGCAGTGTGTACCCCAGGGAGCTGATGGTGTCGTCCGTCCTCCCCAGCGGCAGTGTGTAACCCAGGGAGCCGAAGGTGTCGTCCTTCCTCCCCAGCGGCAGCGTGTACCCCAAAGAACTGAGGGTGCAATCCTTCCTCCCCGGCAGCAGGATGTACCCCAGGGAGCTGAGGGTGCAATCCTTCCTCCCCAGCGACAGTGTGTACCCCAGGGAGCTGAGGGTGCAATCCTTCCTCCCCAGCGACAGTGTGTACCCCAGGGAGCTGAAGGTGTCGTCCTTCCTCCCCAGCGGCAGTGTGTCCTGCAGGGAGCAGAGACCGTCAGTCTCACACCCCAGCAGCAGGACAAAATAATGAAAGGGGAGACAGCTGGTCCCCCTCTCCACCAGCAGAGAGAGTGTCAGGGAGAGGAGCCTGTTAACCCCTCTCCCCAGCGGCAGTTGACAGTCCAGAGAGAGGAGCTTGTTACACCCTCTCTCCAGCGGCAGCCTAACCCACCAAGGGGAGATGTTACACCCCCCAACAGTGCAGATGGGACCGTAGTCTCTGCACTTGCAGCACAAGGGGTAGGGATGGTCGGTCCTGTCCCCCAGCCACAGAGCTGTGTACCCAGAGGGGAGAAGGTCGGTCTCTCCCTCCCACAACCAGGCTCCAATCAGGCTACTTCAGTGGTAGCGCTGGCACCAGGGCAGAGTACCGCTGGTCTCTGCCCACTCAGCAACCCACCAAGGCAGACTACCAGTCCCCCACACAGCCGTGGTGAGACACCTGGACAAAGTTCTCCTCTACCCAGGTGTAGTAACCAGTTATTGTGGGTGGGCTGTACTGCTGTTTCTGTTTTGTGGGTGGGTTGCTGGACTAACCAGGGCACTGACCGGCAGGAAGTCAGATACCCTGTTAGTTTGGGGGGTAAAGGGGAGAAGTGTGGCGAAACCGACCTCGCCACGTGTCCTTGGAGGGGGCTGCTTGCCCGCCTCTTGCCTTTGGACTATGGCCCTGGGAGATTGGGCCCTTTTACAAAACGTATTCGGCCCTAACAGAGTGCATGTCACTCATTCTGGCCCTTTAAACACAGTGGGGCCATTCGGTACTTGCCCTGTGTGAGCAGTGATACCCCCAGATAGCTATGCCGTGGAGCCTATTCATATAATGAAAGACTATGGGAAAGACTTTGGCTCCATGGCAATTAAACTGTATTTGTGTGGTCTGCGTGCCATTCACCTAATAATGTGCACGCAGACCTGAGCTATCTGGGGATATGTTACATGTCTGTGTTTAATGTATGAAAAGTAACTTTATATATTTTAAAACATAATCCTGTATTTAGGTCCCCACATGTGTAATGGAGTTTTGTCTTTGACCTGGGAGATAATTGGATTACTTCTCCAATTATCTCCAGGGCAGAAGGGAGGAAACAAGGATGCATTGTGGGGATGTTTTTACTTTTACAGTGTGACCAGATTAAAATACTGCCAGCCAGGGGGAACAAAAGATACTTTTACAAACTTTTGAACCCCTGGTCTGATTCATGCCATTTTTTAATATGTTGTTCCCCTGAATGGATTGATTGTGGATATGTATTTTTATGTGAATGTGATGTATGGTTTTAAAGTTACAGAGTATGTGTGGAAACTGTATTTTTATTGTATGTAGTAATTATGTTAATTGCTTATCTGAGGGGAGGGGATGTGTGGGTTGTACTATTACTTGATTGGTTGTTATATGCCTCCCCCTGGGTGTGTCCTGTATGTGCACAACTGTAATAAAAAGCAGGCTGGGTGTTCCAGACCTGAGATTCTGCTTGACCCTCAAACCGATGTGTCGTCTCGTTTTTGGGGGAATTGGATTGTATGCTTTTCCTGTTCGGCTGATTCCAGGGTTCGTGTGTTTCCAGTTCGGGAGTTGGAAGATTTGTACAGTTTGCAGTCCGGGAGATTGGTGCTTGCAGTAGCTGCTGGTCTATGGGAAAGGGGGATATCGCCTAAACTGGGTTTTATCCTCTTGTAAGTGAAACGGTCCGTTACAACACACCTCCACCATATACACAACGTGTACAGATACACCTCGACCATATCCAGCACTGCATCCCGCTACATACACTATCACCCAGCACTGTATCTCTCTACACACACTGTATCCCTCTACACACACTGTATCACCCAGCACTGCATCACCCAGCACTGCATCCCTCTACACACACTGTATCACCCAGCACTGTATCCCTCTACACACACTGTATCACCCAGCACTGTATCCCTCTACACACACTGTATCACCCAGCACTGTATCCCTCTACACACACTGTATCACCCAGCACTGCATCCCTCTACACACACTGTATCACCCAGCACTGTGTCCCTCTACACACACTGTATCACCCAGCACTGTGTCCCTCTACACACACTGTATCACCCAGCACTGTATCCCTCTACACACACTGTATCACCCAGCACTGCATCCCTCTACACACACTGTATCACCCAGCACTGTATCCATCTACACACACTGTATCACCCAGCACTGTATCCCTCTACACACACTGTATCCCCCAGCACTGTATCCCTCTAGACACACTGTATCACCCAGCACTGTGTCCCTCTACACACACTGTATCACCCAGCACTGCATCCCTCTACACACACTGTATCACCCAGCACTGCATCCCTCTACACACACTGTATCACCCAGCACTGCATCCCTCTACACACACTGTATCCCCCAGCACTGTATCCCTCTACACACACTGTATCCCCCAGCACTGTATCCCTCTACACACACTGTATCCCCCAGCACTGTATCCCTCTACACACACTATCACCCAGCACTGTATCCCTCTACACACACTGTATCACCCAGCACTGCATCACCCAGCACTGCATCCCTCTACACACACTGTATCACCCAGCACTGTATCCCTCTACACACACTGTATCACCCAGCACTGTATCCCTCTACACACACTGTATCACCCAGCACTGTATCCATCTACACACACTGTATCACCCAGCACTGTATCCATCTACACACACTGTATCACCCAGCACTGTATCCCTCTACACACACTGTATCACCCAGCACTGTATCCCTCTACACACACTGTATCACCCAGCACTGTGTCCCTCTACACACACTGTATCACCCAGCACTGTATCCCTCTACACACACTGTATCACCCAGCACTGTATCCATCTACACACACTGTATCACCCAGCACTGCATCCCTCTACACACACTGTATCACCCAGCACTGCATCCCTCTACACACACTGTATCACCCAGCACTGTATCACCCAGCAATGTATCCCTCTACACACACTGTATCACCCAGCACTGCATCCCTCTACACACACTGTATCACCCAGCACTGCATCCCTCTACACACACTGTATCACCCAGCACTGCATCCCTCTACACACACTGTATCACCCAGCACTGTATCACCCAGCAATGTATCCCTCTACACACACTGTATCACCCAGCACTGCATCCCTCTACACACACTGTATCACCCAGCACTGCATCCCTCTACACACACTGTATCACCCAGCACTGTATGCATCTACACACACTGTATCACCCAGCACTGCATCCCTCTACACACACTGTATCACCCAGCACTGTATCCCTCTACACACACTATCACCCAGCACTGTATGCATCTACACACACTGTATCACCCAGCACTGCATCCCTCTACACACACTGTATCACCCAGCACTGCATCCCTCTACACACACTGTATCACCCAGCACTGTATGCATCTACACACACTGTATCACCCAGCACTGCATCCCTCTACACACACTGTATCACCCAGCACTGTATCCCTCTACACACACTGTATCACCCAGCACTGCATCCCTCTACACACACGGTATCACCCAGCACTGTATCCCTCTACACACACTGTATCACCCAGCACTGCATCCCTCTACACACACTGTATCACCCAGCACTGCATCCCTCTACACACACTGTATCACCCAGCACTGTATCCCTCTACACACACTGTATCACCCAGCACTGTATCCCTCTACACACACTGTATCACCCAGCACTGCATCCCTCTACACACACTGTATCACCCAGCACTGTATCCCTCTACACACACTGTATCACCCAGCACTGTATCCCTCTACACACACTGTATCACCCAGCACTGCATCCCTCTACACACACTGTATCACCCAGCACTGTATGCATCTACACACACTGTATCACCCAGCACTGCATCCCTCTACACACACTGTATCACCCAGCACTGTATCCCTCTACACACACTGTATCACCCAGCACTGTATCCCTCTACACACACTGTATCACCCAGCACTGTATCCCTCTACACACACTGTATCACCCAGCACTGTATCCCTCTACACACACTGTATCACCCAGCACTGTATCCCTCTACACACACTGTATCACCCAGCACTGTATCCATCTACACACACTGTATCACCCAGCACTGTATCCATCTACACACACTGTATCACCCAGCACTGTATCCCTCTACACACACTGTATCACCCAGCACTGTATCCCTCTACACACACTGTATCACCCAGCACTGTATCCATCTACACACACTGTATCACCCAGCACTGCATCCCTCTACACACACTGTATCACCCAGCACTGTATCCCTCTACACACACTGTATCACCCAGCACTGTATCCCTCTACACACACTGTATCACCCAGCACTGTATCCCTCTACACACACTGTATCACCCAGCACTGCATCCCTCTACACACACTGTATCACCCAGCACTGTATCCCTCTACACACACTGTATCACCCAGCACTGTATCCCTCTACACACACTGTATCACCCAGCACTGTATCCCTCTACACACACTGTATCACCCAGCACTGTATCCATCTACACACACTGTATCACCCAGCACTGTATCCATCTACACACACTGTATCACCCAGCACTGTATCCCTCTACACACACTGTATCACCCAGCACTGTATCCCTCTACACACACTGTATCACCCAGCACTGTGTCCCTCTACACACACTGTATCACCCAGCACTGTATCCCTCTACACACACTGTATCACCCAGCACTGTATCCATCTACACACACTGTATCACCCAGCACTGCATCCCTCTACACACACTGTATCACCCAGCACTGTATCCCTCTACACACACTGTATCACCCAGCACTGCATCCCTCTACACACACTGTATCACCCAGCACTGTATCCCTCTACACACACTGTATCACCCAGCACTGTATCCCTCTACACACACTGTATCACCCAGCACTGTATCCATCTACACACACTGTATCACCCAGCACTGCATCCCTCTACACACACTGTATCACCCAGCACTGCATCCCTCTACACACACTGTATCACCCAGCACTGCATCCCTCTACACACACTGTATCACCCAGCACTGTATCCCTCTACACACACTGTATCACCCAGCACTGTATCCCTCTACACACACTGTATCACCCAGCACTGTATCCCTCTACACACACTGTATCACCCAGCACTGTATCCCTCTACACACACTGTATCACCCAGCACTGTATCCATCTACACACACTGTATCACCCAGCACTGTATCCCTCTACACACACTGTATCACCCAGCACTCTATCCCTCTACACACACTGTATCACCCAGCACTCTATCCCTCTACACACACTGTATCACCCAGCACTGTGTCCCTCTACACACACTGTATCACCCAGCACTGTATCCCTCTACACACACTGTATCACCCAGCACTGTATCCCTCTACACACACTGTATCACCCAGCACTGCATCCCTCTACACACACTGTATCACCCAGCACTGTATCCATCTACACACACTGTATCACCCAGCACTGTATCCCTCTACACACACTGTATCACCCAGCACTGTATCCATCTACACACACTGTATCACCCAGCACTGCATCCCTCTACACACACTGTATCACCCAGCACTGTATCCCTCTACACACACTGTATCACCCAGCACTGTATCCCTCTACACCCCCTGTATCACCCAGCACTGTATCACCCAGCACTGTATCCCTCTACACACACTGTATCACCCAGCACTGTATCCCTCTACACACACTGTATCACCCAGCACTGTATCCATCTACACACACTGTATCACTCAGCACTGCATCCCTCTACACACACTGTATCACCCAGCACTGTATCCCTCTACACACACTGTATCACCCAGCACTGTATCCCTCTACACACACTGTATCACCCAGCACTGTATCACCCAGCACTGTATCCCTCTACACACACTGTATCACCCAGCACTGTATCCCTCTACACACACTGTATCACCCAGCACTGTATCCCTCTACACACACTGTATCACCCAGCACTGTATCCATCTACACACACTGTATCACCCAGCACTGTATCCCTCTACACACACTGTATCACCGAGCACTGCATCCCTCTACACACACTGTATCACCCAGCACTGTATCCCTCTACACACACTGTATCACCCAGCACTGTATCCATCTACACACACTGTATCACCCAGCACTCTATCCCTCTACACACACTGTATCACCCAGCACTGTATCCCTCTACACACATTGTATCACCCAGCACTGCATCCCTCTACACACACTGTATCACCCAGCACTGTATCCCTCTACACACACTGTATCACCCAGCACTGCATCCCTCTACACACACTGTATCACCCAGCACTGCATCCCTCTACACACACTGTATCACCCAGCACTGCATCCCTCTACACACACTGTATCACCCAGCACTGTATCCCTCTACACACACTGTATCACCCAGCACTGCATCCCTCTACACACACTGTATCACCCAGCACTGCATCCCTCTACACACACTGTATCACCCAGCACTGCATCCCTCTACACACACTGTATCACCCAGCACTGCATCCCTCTACACACACTGTATCACCCAGCACTGTATCCCTCTACACACACTGTATCACCCAGCACTGTATCCCTCTACACACACTGTATCACCCAGCACTGCATCCCTCTACACACACTGTATCACCCAGCACTGCATCCCTCTACACACACTGTATCACCCAGCACTGTATCCCTCTACACACACTGTATCACCCAGCACTGTATCACCCAGCACTGTATCCCTCTACACACACTGTATCACCCAGCACTGTGTCCCTCTACACACACTGTATCACCCAGCACTGCATCCCTCTACACACACTGTATCACCCAGCACTGTATCCCTCTACACACACTGTATCACCCAGCACTGTATCCATCTACACACACTGTATCACCCAGCACTGCATCCCTCTACACACACTGTATCACCCAGCACTGCATCCCTCTACACACACTGTATCACCCAGCACTGCATCCCTCTACACACACTGTATCACCCAGCACTGTATCCCTCTACACACACTGTATCACCCAGCACTGTATCCCTCTACACACACTGTATCACCCAGCACTGTATCCCTCTACACACACTGTATCACCCAGCACTGTATCCCTCTACACACACTGTATCACCCAGCACTGTATCCATCTACACACACTGTATCACCCAGCACTGTATCCCTCTACACACACTGTATCACCCAGCACTCTATCCCTCTACACACACTGTATCACCCAGCACTCTATCCCTCTACACACACTGTATCACCCAGCACTGTGTCCCTCTACACACACTGTATCACCCAGCACTGTATCCCTCTACACACACTGTATCACCCAGCACTGTATCCCTCTACACACACTGTATCACCCAGCACTGCATCCCTCTACACACACTGTATCACCCAGCACTGTATCCATCTACACACACTGTATCACCCAGCACTGTATCCCTCTACACACACTGTATCACCCAGCACTGTATCCATCTACACACACTGTATCACCCAGCACTGCATCCCTCTACACACACTGTATCACCCAGCACTGTATCCCTCTACACACACTGTATCACCCAGCACTGTATCCCTCTACACACACTGTATCACCCAGCACTGTATCACCCAGCACTGTATCCCTCTACACACACTGTATCACCCAGCACTGTATCCCTCTACACACACTGTATCACCCAGCACTGCATCCCTCTACACACACTGTATCACCCAGCACTGTATCCCTCTACACACACTGTATCACCCAGCACTGTATCCATCTACACACACTGTATCACCCAGCACTCTATCCCTCTACACACACTGTATCACCCAGCACTGTATCCCTCTACACACATTGTATCACCCAGCACTGCATCCCTCTACACACACTGTATCACCCAGCACTGTATCCCTCTACACACACTGTATCACCCAGCACTGCATCCCTCTACACACACTGTATCACCCAGCACTGCATCCCTCTACACACACTGTATCACCCAGCACTGTATCCCTCTACACACACTGTATCACCGAGCACTGCATCCCTCTACACACACTGTATCACCCAGCACTGTATCCCTCTACACACACTGTATCACCCAGCACTGTATCCATCTACACACACTGTATCACCCAGCACTCTATCCCTCTACACACACTGTATCACCCAGCACTGTATCCCTCTACACACATTGTATCACCCAGCACTGCATCCCTCTACACACACTGTATCACCCAGCACTGTATCCCTCTACACACACTGTATCACCCAGCACTGCATCCCTCTACACACACTGTATCACCCAGCACTGCATCCCTCTACACACACTGTATCACCCAGCACTGCATCCCTCTACACACACTGTATCACCCAGCACTGTATCCCTCTACACACACTGTATCACCCAGCACTGCATCCCTCTACACACACTGTATCACCCAGCACTGCATCCCTCTACACACACTGTATCACCCAGCACTGCATCCCTCTACACACACTGTATCACCCAGCACTGTATCCCTCTACACACACTGTATCACCCAGCACTGTATCCCTCTACACACACTGTATCACCCAGCACTGTATCCCTCTACACACACTGTATCACCCAGCACTGTATCCCTCTACACACACTGTATCACCCAGCACTGTATCCATCTACACACACTGTATCACCCAGCACTGTATCCCTCTACACACACTGTATCACCCAGCACTCTATCCCTCTACACACACTGTATCACCCAGCACTCTATCCCTCTACACACACTGTATCACCCAGCACTGTGTCCCTCTACACACACTGTATCACCCAGCACTGTATCCCTCTACACACACTGTATCACCCAGCACTGTATCCCTCTACACACACTGTATCACCCAGCACTGCATCCCTCTACACACACTGTATCACCCAGCACTGTATCCATCTACACACACTGTATCACCCAGCACTGTATCCCTCTACACACACTGTATCACCCAGCACTGTATCCATCTACACACACTGTATCACCCAGCACTGCATCCCTCTACACACACTGTATCACCCAGCACTGTATCCCTCTACACACACTGTATCACCCAGCACTGTATCCCTCTACACACACTGTATCACCCAGCACTGTATCACCCAGCACTGTATCCCTCTACACACACTGTATCACCCAGCACTGTATCCCTCTACACACACTGTATCACCCAGCACTGCATCCCTCTACACACACTGTATCACCCAGCACTGTATCCCTCTACACACACTGTATCACCCAGCACTGTATCCATCTACACACACTGTATCACCCAGCACTCTATCCCTCTACACACACTGTATCACCCAGCACTGTATCCCTCTACACACATTGTATCACCCAGCACTGCATCCCTCTACACACACTGTATCACCCAGCACTGTATCCCTCTACACACACTGTATCACCCAGCACTGCATCCCTCTACACACACTGTATCACCCAGCACTGCATCCCTCTACACACACTGTATCACCCAGCACTGTATCCCTCTACACACACTGTATCACCGAGCACTGCATCCCTCTACACACACTGTATCACCCAGCACTGTATCCCTCTACACACACTGTATCACCCAGCACTGTATCCATCTACACACACTGTATCACCCAGCACTCTATCCCTCTACACACACTGTATCACCCAGCACTGTATCCCTCTACACACATTGTATCACCCAGCACTGCATCCCTCTACACACACTGTATCACCCAGCACTGTATCCCTCTACACACACTGTATCACCCAGCACTGCATCCCTCTACACACACTGTATCACCCAGCACTGCATCCCTCTACACACACTGTATCACCCAGCACTGCATCCCTCTACACACACTGTATCACCCAGCACTGCATCCCTCTACACACACTGTATCACCCAGCACTGTATCCCTCTACACACACTGTATCACCCAGCACTGTATCCCTCTACACACACTGTATCACCCAGCACTGTATCCCTCTACACACACTGTATCACCCAGCACTGTATCTCTCTACACACACTGTATCACCCAGCACTGTATCCATCTACACACACTGTATCACCCAGCACTGTATCCCTCTACACACACTGTATCACCCAGCACTCTATCCCTCTACACACACTGTATCACCCAGCACTCTATCCCTCTACACACACTGTATCACCCAGCACTGTGTCCCTCTACACACACTGTATCACCCAGCACTGTATCCCTCTACACACACTGTATCACCCAGCACTGTATCCCTCTACACACACTGTATCACCCAGCACTGCATCCCTCTACACACACTGTATCACCCAGCACTGTATCCATCTACACACACTGTATCACCCAGCACTGTATCCCTCTACACACACTGTATCACCCAGCACTGTATCCATCTACACACACTGTATCACCCAGCACTGCATCCCTCTACACACACTGTATCACCCAGCACTGTATCCCTCTACACACACTGTATCACCCAGCACTGTATCCCTCTACACACACTGTATCACCCAGCACTGTATCACCCAGCACTGTATCCCTCTACACACACTGTATCACCCAGCACTGTATCCCTCTACACACACTGTATCACCCAGCACTGCATCCCTCTACACACACTGTATCACCCAGCACTGTATCCCTCTACACACACTGTATCACCCAGCACTGTATCCATCTACACACACTGTATCACCCAGCACTCTATCCCTCTACACACACTGTATCACCCAGCACTGTATCCCTCTACACACATTGTATCACCCAGCACTGCATCCCTCTACACACACTGTATCACCCAGCACTGTATCCCTCTACACACACTGTATCACCCAGCACTGCATCCCTCTACACACACTGTATCACCCAGCACTGCATCCCTCTACACACACTGTATCACCCAGCACTGTATCCCTCTACACACACTGTATCACCGAGCACTGCATCCCTCTACACACACTGTATCACCCAGCACTGTATCCCTCTACACACACTGTATCACCCAGCACTGTATCCATCTACACACACTGTATCACCCAGCACTCTATCCCTCTACACACACTGTATCACCCAGCACTGTATCCCTCTACACACATTGTATCACCCAGCACTGCATCCCTCTACACACACTGTATCACCCAGCACTGTATCCCTCTACACACACTGTATCACCCAGCACTGCATCCCTCTACACACACTGTATCACCCAGCACTGCATCCCTCTACACACACTGTATCACCCAGCACTGCATCCCTCTACACACACTGTATCACCCAGCACTGTATCCCTCTACACACACTGTATCACCCAGCACTGCATCCCTCTACACACACTGTATCACCCAGCACTGCATCCCTCTACACACACTGTATCACCCAGCACTGCATCCCTCTACACACACTGTATCACCCAGCACTGTATCCCTCTACACACACTGTATCACCCAGCACTGTATCCCTCTACACACACTGTATCACCCAGCACTGTATCCCTCTACACACACTGTATCACCCAGCACTGTATCCCTCTACACACACTGTATCACCCAGCACTGTATCCATCTACACACACTGTATCACCCAGCACTGTATCCCTCTACACACACTGTATCACCCAGCACTCTATCCCTCTACACACACTGTATCACCCAGCACTCTATCCCTCTACACACACTGTATCACCCAGCACTGTGTCCCTCTACACACACTGTATCACCCAGCACTGTATCCCTCTACACACACTGTATCACCCAGCACTGTATCCCTCTACACACACTGTATCACCCAGCACTGCATCCCTCTACACACACTGTATCACCCAGCACTGTATCCATCTACACACACTGTATCACCCAGCACTGTATCCCTCTACACACACTGTATCACCCAGCACTGTATCCATCTACACACACTGTATCACCCAGCACTGCATCCCTCTACACACACTGTATCACCCAGCACTGTATCCCTCTACACACACTGTATCACCCAGCACTGTATCCCTCTACACACACTGTATCACCCAGCACTGTATCACCCAGCACTGTATCCCTCTACACACACTGTATCACCCAGCACTGTATCCCTCTACACACACTGTATTACCCAGCACTGCATCCCTCTACACACACTGTATCACCCAGCACTGTATCCCTCTACACACACTGTATCACCCAGCACTGTATCCATCTACACACACTGTATCACCCAGCACTCTATCCCTCTACACACACTGTATCACCCAGCACTGTATCCCTCTACACACATTGTATCACCCAGCACTGCATCCCTCTACACACACTGTATCACCCAGCACTGTATCCCTCTACACACACTGTATCACCCAGCACTGCATCCCTCTACACACACTGTATCACCCAGCACTGCATCCCTCTACACACACTGTATCACCCAGCACTGCATCCCTCTACACACACTGTATCACCCAGCACTGCATCCCTCTACACACACTGTATCACCCAGCACTGTATCCCTCTACACACACTGTATCACCCAGCACTGTATCCCTCTACACACACTGTATCACCCAGCACTGTATCCCTCTACACACACTGTATCACCCAGCACTGTATCCCTCTACACACACTGTATCACCCAGCACTGTATCCATCTACACACACTGTATCACCCAGCACTGTATCCCTCTACACACACTGTATCACCCAGCACTCTATCCCTCTACACACACTGTATCACCCAGCACTCTATCCCTCTACACACACTGTATCACCCAGCACTGTGTCCCTCTACACACACTGTATCACCCAGCACTGTATCCCTCTACACACACTGTATCACCCAGCACTGTATCCCTCTACACACACTGTATCACCCAGCACTGCATCCCTCTACACACACTGTATCACCCAGCACTGTATCCATCTACACACACTGTATCACCCAGCACTGTATCCCTCTACACACACTGTATCACCCAGCACTGTATCCATCTACACACACTGTATCACCCAGCACTGCATCCCTCTACACACACTGTATCACCCAGCACTGTATCCCTCTACACACACTGTATCACCCAGCACTGTATCCCTCTACACACACTGTATCACCCAGCACTGTATCACCCAGCACTGTATCCCTCTACACACACTGTATCACCCAGCACTGTATCCCTCTACACACACTGTATCACCCAGCACTGCATCCCTCTACACACACTGTATCACCCAGCACTGTATCCCTCTACACACACTGTATCACCCAGCACTGTATCCATCTACACACACTGTATCACCCAGCACTCTATCCCTCTACACACACTGTATCACCCAGCACTGTATCCCTCTACACACATTGTATCACCCAGCACTGCATCCCTCTACACACACTGTATCACCCAGCACTGTATCCCTCTACACACACTGTATCACCCAGCACTGCATCCCTCTACACACACTGTATCACCCAGCACTGCATCCCTCTACACACACTGTATCACCCAGCACTGTATCCCTCTACACACACTGTATCACCGAGCACTGCATCCCTCTACACACACTGTATCACCCAGCACTGTATCCCTCTACACACACTGTATCACCCAGCACTGTATCCATCTACACACACTGTATCACCCAGCACTCTATCCCTCTACACACACTGTATCACCCAGCACTGTATCCCTCTACACACATTGTATCACCCAGCACTGCATCCCTCTACACACACTGTATCACCCAGCACTGTATCCCTCTACACACACTGTATCACCCAGCACTGCATCCCTCTACACACACTGTATCACCCAGCACTGCATCCCTCTACACACACTGTATCACCCAGCACTGCATCCCTCTACACACACTGTATCACCCAGCACTGTATCCCTCTACACACACTGTATCACCCAGCACTGCATCCCTCTACACACACTGTATCACCCAGCACTGCATCCCTCTACACACACTGTATCACCCAGCACTGCATCCCTCTACACACACTGTATCACCCAGCACTGTATCCCTCTACACACACTGTATCACCCAGCACTGTATCCCTCTACACACACTGTATCACCCAGCACTGTATCCCTCTACACACACTGTATCACCCAGCACTGTATCCCTCTACACACACTGTATCACCCAGCACTGTATCCATCTACACACACTGTATCACCCAGCACTGTATCCCTCTACACACACTGTATCACCCAGCACTCTATCCCTCTACACACACTGTATCACCCAGCACTCTATCCCTCTACACACACTGTATCACCCAGCACTGTGTCCCTCTACACACACTGTATCACCCAGCACTGTATCCCTCTACACACACTGTATCACCCAGCACTGTATCCCTCTACACACACTGTATCACCCAGCACTGCATCCCTCTACACACACTGTATCACCCAGCACTGTATCCATCTACACACACTGTATCACCCAGCACTGTATCCCTCTACACACACTGTATCACCCAGCACTGTATCCATCTACACACACTGTATCACCCAGCACTGCATCCCTCTACACACACTGTATCACCCAGCACTGTATCCCTCTACACACACTGTATCACCCAGCACTGTATCCCTCTACACACACTGTATCACCCAGCACTGTATCACCCAGCACTGTATCCCTCTACACACACTGTATCACCCAGCACTGTATCCCTCTACACACACTGTATCACCCAGCACTGCATCCCTCTACACACACTGTATCACCCAGCACTGTATCCCTCTACACACACTGTATCACCCAGCACTGTATCCATCTACACACACTGTATCACCCAGCACTCTATCCCTCTACACACACTGTATCACCCAGCACTGTATCCCTCTACACACATTGTATCACCCAGCACTGCATCCCTCTACACACACTGTATCACCCAGCACTGTATCCCTCTACACACACTGTATCACCCAGCACTGCATCCCTCTACACACACTGTATCACCCAGCACTGCATCCCTCTACACACACTGTATCACCCAGCACTGTATCCCTCTACACACACTGTATCACCGAGCACTGCATCCCTCTACACACACTGTATCACCCAGCACTGTATCCCTCTACACACACTGTATCACCCAGCACTGTATCCATCTACACACACTGTATCACCCAGCACTCTATCCCTCTACACACACTGTATCACCCAGCACTGTATCCCTCTACACACATTGTATCACCCAGCACTGCATCCCTCTACACACACTGTATCACCCAGCACTGTATCCCTCTACACACACTGTATCACCCAGCACTGCATCCCTCTACACACACTGTATCACCCAGCACTGTGTCCCTCTACACACACTGTATCACCCAGCACTGCATCCCTCTACACACACTGTATCACCCAGCACTGTATCCCTCTACACACACTGTATCACCCAGCACTGCATCCCTCTACACACACTGTATCACCCAGCACTGCATCCCTCTACACACACTGTATCACCCAGCACTGTATCCCTCTACACACACTGTATCACCCAGCACTGTATCCCTCTACACACACTGTATCACCCAGCACTGCATCCCTCTACACACACTGTATCACCCAGCACTGTGTCCCTCTACACACACTGTATCACCCAGCACTGTATCCCTCTACACACACTGTATCACCCAGCACTCTATCCCTCTACACACACTGTATCACCCAGCACTGCATCCCTCTACACACACTGTATCACCCAGCACTGTATCCCTCTACACACACTGTATCACCCAGCACTGTATCCCTCTACACACACTGTATCACCCAGCACTGCATCCCTCTACACACACTGTATCACCCAGCACTGTGTCCCTCTACACACACTGTATCACCCAGCACTGTATCCCTCTACACACACTGTATCACCCAGCACTGTATCCCTCTACACACACTGTATCACCCAGCACTGCATCCCTCTACACACACTGTATCACCCAGCACTGTATCCATCTACACACACTGTATCACCCAGCACTGTATCCCTCTACACACACTGTATCACCCAGCACTGTATCCATCTACACACACTGTATCACCCAGCACTGCATCCCTCTACACACACTGTATCACCCAGCACTGTATCCCTCTACACACACTGTATCACCCAGCACTGTATCCCTCTACACACACTGTATCACCCAGCACTGTATCACCCAGCACTGTATCCCTCTACACACACTGTATCACCCAGCACTGTATCCCTCTACACACACTGTATTACCCAGCACTGCATCCCTCTACACACACTGTATCACCCAGCACTGTATCCCTCTACACACACTGTATCACCCAGCACTGTATCCATCTACACACACTGTATCACCCAGCACTCTATCCCTCTACACACACTGTATCACCCAGCACTGTATCCCTCTACACACATTGTATCACCCAGCACTGCATCCCTCTACACACACTGTATCACCCAGCACTGTATCCCTCTACACACACTGTATCACCCAGCACTGCATCCCTCTACACACACTGTATCACCCAGCACTGCATCCCTCTACACACACTGTATCACCCAGCACTGCATCCCTCTACACACACTGTATCACCCAGCACTGCATCCCTCTACACACACTGTATCACCCAGCACTGTATCCCTCTACACACACTGTATCACCCAGCACTGTATCCCTCTACACACACTGTATCACCCAGCACTGTATCCCTCTACACACACTGTATCACCCAGCACTGTATCCCTCTACACACACTGTATCACCCAGCACTGTATCCATCTACACACACTGTATCACCCAGCACTGTATCCCTCTACACACACTGTATCACCCAGCACTCTATCCCTCTACACACACTGTATCACCCAGCACTCTATCCCTCTACACACACTGTATCACCCAGCACTGTGTCCCTCTACACACACTGTATCACCCAGCACTGTATCCCTCTACACACACTGTATCACCCAGCACTGTATCCCTCTACACACACTGTATCACCCAGCACTGCATCCCTCTACACACACTGTATCACCCAGCACTGTATCCATCTACACACACTGTATCACCCAGCACTGTATCCCTCTACACACACTGTATCACCCAGCACTGTATCCATCTACACACACTGTATCACCCAGCACTGCATCCCTCTACACACACTGTATCACCCAGCACTGTATCCCTCTACACACACTGTATCACCCAGCACTGTATCCCTCTACACACACTGTATCACCCAGCACTGTATCACCCAGCACTGTATCCCTCTACACACACTGTATCACCCAGCACTGTATCCCTCTACACACACTGTATCACCCAGCACTGCATCCCTCTACACACACTGTATCACCCAGCACTGTATCCCTCTACACACACTGTATCACCCAGCACTGTATCCATCTACACACACTGTATCACCCAGCACTCTATCCCTCTACACACACTGTATCACCCAGCACTGTATCCCTCTACACACATTGTATCACCCAGCACTGCATCCCTCTACACACACTGTATCACCCAGCACTGTATCCCTCTACACACACTGTATCACCCAGCACTGCATCCCTCTACACACACTGTATCACCCAGCACTGCATCCCTCTACACACACTGTATCACCCAGCACTGTATCCCTCTACACACACTGTATCACCGAGCACTGCATCCCTCTACACACACTGTATCACCCAGCACTGTATCCCTCTACACACACTGTATCACCCAGCACTGTATCCATCTACACACACTGTATCACCCAGCACTCTATCCCTCTACACACACTGTATCACCCAGCACTGTATCCCTCTACACACATTGTATCACCCAGCACTGCATCCCTCTACACACACTGTATCACCCAGCACTGTATCCCTCTACACACACTGTATCACCCAGCACTGCATCCCTCTACACACACTGTATCACCCAGCACTGCATCCCTCTACACACACTGTATCACCCAGCACTGCATCCCTCTACACACACTGTATCACCCAGCACTGTATCCCTCTACACACACTGTATCACCCAGCACTGCATCCCTCTACACACACTGTATCACCCAGCACTGCATCCCTCTACACACACTGTATCACCCAGCACTGCATCCCTCTACACACACTGTATCACCCAGCACTGTATCCCTCTACACACACTGTATCACCCAGCACTGTATCCCTCTACACACACTGTATCACCCAGCACTGTATCCCTCTACACACACTGTATCACCCAGCACTGTATCCCTCTACACACACTGTATCACCCAGCACTGTATCCATCTACACACACTGTATCACCCAGCACTGTATCCCTCTACACACACTGTATCACCCAGCACTCTATCCCTCTACACACACTGTATCACCCAGCACTCTATCCCTCTACACACACTGTATCACCCAGCACTGTGTCCCTCTACACACACTGTATCACCCAGCACTGTATCCCTCTACACACACTGTATCACCCAGCACTGTATCCCTCTACACACACTGTATCACCCAGCACTGCATCCCTCTACACACACTGTATCACCCAGCACTGTATCCATCTACACACACTGTATCACCCAGCACTGTATCCCTCTACACACACTGTATCACCCAGCACTGTATCCATCTACACACACTGTATCACCCAGCACTGCATCCCTCTACACACACTGTATCACCCAGCACTGTATCCCTCTACACACACTGTATCACCCAGCACTGTATCCCTCTACACACACTGTATCACCCAGCACTGTATCACCCAGCACTGTATCCCTCTACACACACTGTATCACCCAGCACTGTATCCCTCTACACACACTGTATCACCCAGCACTGCATCCCTCTACACACACTGTATCACCCAGCACTGTATCCCTCTACACACACTGTATCACCCAGCACTGTATCCATCTACACACACTGTATCACCCAGCACTCTATCCCTCTACACACACTGTATCACCCAGCACTGTATCCCTCTACACACATTGTATCACCCAGCACTGCATCCCTCTACACACACTGTATCACCCAGCACTGTATCCCTCTACACACACTGTATCACCCAGCACTGCATCCCTCTACACACACTGTATCACCCAGCACTGCATCCCTCTACACACACTGTATCACCCAGCACTGTATCCCTCTACACACACTGTATCACCGAGCACTGCATCCCTCTACACACACTGTATCACCCAGCACTGTATCCCTCTACACACACTGTATCACCCAGCACTGTATCCATCTACACACACTGTATCACCCAGCACTCTATCCCTCTACACACACTGTATCACCCAGCACTGTATCCCTCTACACACATTGTATCACCCAGCACTGCATCCCTCTACACACACTGTATCACCCAGCACTGTATCCCTCTACACACACTGTATCACCCAGCACTGCATCCCTCTACACACACTGTATCACCCAGCACTGTGTCCCTCTACACACACTGTATCACCCAGCACTGCATCCCTCTACACACACTGTATCACCCAGCACTGTATCCCTCTACACACACTGTATCACCCAGCACTGCATCCCTCTACACACACTGTATCACCCAGCACTGCATCCCTCTACACACACTGTATCACCCAGCACTGTATCCCTCTACACACACTGTATCACCCAGCACTGTATCCCTCTACACACACTGTATCACCCAGCACTGCATCCCTCTACACACACTGTATCACCCAGCACTGTGTCCCTCTACACACACTGTATCACCCAGCACTGTATCCCTCTACACACACTGTATCACCCAGCACTCTATCCCTCTACACACACTGTATCACCCAGCACTGCATCCCTCTACACACACTGTATCACCCAGCACTGTATCCCTCTACACACACTGTATCACCCAGCACTGTATCCCTCTACACACACTGTATCACCCAGCACTGCATCCCTCTACACACACTGTATCACCCAGCACTGTATCCCTCTACACACACTGTATCACCCAGCACTGTATCCCTCTACACACACTGTATCACCCAGCACTGTGTCCCTCTACACACACTGTATCACCCAGCACTGTATCCATCTACACACACTGTATCACCCAGCACTGTATCCCTCTACACACACTGTATCACCCAGCACTGTGTCCCTCTACACACACTGTATCACCCAGCACTGTATCACCCAGCACTGTATCCCTCTACACACACTGTATCACCCAGCACTGTATCCCTCTACACACACTGTATCACCCAGCACTGCATCCCTCTACACACACTGTATCACCCAGCACTGTATCCCTCTACACACACTGTATCACCCAGCACTCTATCCCTCTACACACACTGTATCACCCAGCACTGTATCCCTCTACACACACTGTATCACCCAGCACTCTATCCCTCTACACACACTGTATCACCCAGCACTGTATCCCTCTACACACACTGTATCACCCAGCACTGCATCCCTCTACACACACTGTATCACCCAGCACTGTATCCCTCTACACACACTGTATCACCCAGCACTGTATCCATCTACACACACTGTATCACCCAGCACTGTATCCCTCTACACACACTGTATCACCCAGCACTGTATCCATCTACACACACTGTATCACCCAGCACTGTATCCCTCTACACACACTGTATCACCCAGCACTGTATCCCTCTACACACACTGTATCACCCAGCACTGCATCCCTCTACACACACTGTATCACCCAGCACTGTATCCCTCTACACACACTGTATCACCCAGCACTGTATCCCTCTACACACACTGTATCACCCAGCACTCTATCCCTCTACACACACTGTATCACCCAGCACTGTATCCCTCTACACACATTGTATCACCCAGCACTGCATCCCTCTACACACACTGTATCACCCAGCACTGTATCCCTCTACACACACTGTATCACCCAGCACTGCATCCCTCTACACACACTGTATCACCCAGCACTGCATCCCTCTACACACACTGTATCACCCAGCACTGTGTCCCTCTACACACACTGTATCACCCAGCACTGTGCAGCCTGGCCCCCGGGGGCCCCACTCACTGTCAGGCCGGTGCCCAGCACGATCACATCATATTCCTCATCCATCCTCTCTGCTCCTGGTTCCTCCAGCTGAATGGACCAAAGATGGCGCACAACACCGCCCTGTCTGCATCCGCGACGGCAAATAGTCCCTTCCAGGATTGCCCTCACACCGGGTCAGACATGACGCTTTGCCGGGGCCCCACATGGACAGGAAGGGGCCCTCACTCCAACTACATCCCCCGGAGTCAGAACCGGCCCAGACACTCAGTGATAGACAGGGTGGGGTACATGGGTGATTCGGCCCAAACGGTATCACTCCGCGGCGGCAGCAGCAGCATCTTCCCCAGGATGGGATGGAGGGATGGGCCCAGTGATAATAAATCATTTATATTATTATTATTATTATTATTATTATTATTATTATTATTAAATAAATCTAAATATCACATATATTATTATTATTATTATTATTATTATTATTATTATTATTAAATAAATCTAAATATCACATATATTATTATTAGTATTAATGTTATTCTATCAGTCTAAATATAACTAATTATATCATTATTATTAATGTTATCAGTCTAAATACAAGATAAATTATATCATTATTATTCTATCAGTCTAAATATAACAAATTATTATATATTGATTATTCTTAGTAATGTTATTATTTTAGTTCTCATATATAATACATTATATTATTTATTATTATTATTATTATTATTAATGTTATTATATCAACCATTGTATTTAATAATGTATTATATTATTATTATTATTATTATTTTATTATATCAGCCTTCATATATTATAAATGATTATTATAGTGTTATTATTAATAATAATAATAATACTAATAATGTTATTATTTCAGTACTCATATATAATAAATGCTTTTGGCAAAACTAACCTCGCCACTGAGTTATGGAGACGCCTGATTGCCAGCCTCCTGCCTTATGACTATTGTGCCTCTCATCAGCCCATGCTAAACTTAAACCCCATGGCGATGTGACTGTGTTTGTGGGATCTGAGCGCTGTTTGGATAGATTGAGCGCTCAGATCCAAGCCATATGGGGATAGGGGTTCTGTTCAGTATAATAGGAGTTATGTATTTTTGTGTATTTTTGCTGTTGTTGTGAATAGATACATTTTCTGTGCCTGGACATAGTTGGCTTACCACACCCAGTTAAGTCAATTATCTCCAGGATAGAGGACTCTATGGAACTTGTTTGGGCTGGAAAAGCCATGGTCAGTGGTTTAAAAAGGGATTTCCAACTAACTTTTGAACCACTGGACCAATTTATGTGATGTATACTTTTAAAGTTATGAATATTGTGTAAAACTGTGTATTTTCCTGCCTGTTACGTTAGCCCATTGTGTTCAGTAATTATATCACAGGCAGAGAGGAGGATTTTGCTGGAATGAATGGGAGTGTTTGTGGCGAAACCAACTTCGCCACTGTGAACTGGAGAAGCCTGGTTGCCCGCCTGCTGCCTTTCGACTATGGACCAGACTTTATGTGAATGTGATACCCCAGATAGCTATACCATGGAGCCTATTCATATAATGAAAGACTATGGGAAAGACTTTAGCTCCATGGCAATTGTACTGTGTGAGTAGGATCTGCGCGCTATTCGGTAGTTTTATGCGCTCAGATCCCAGCTATCTGGGGATAGGTGAAATGTCTGTGTGTTATGTGTAAATGTGACTTTATGTATTTTAAAGTGTTTTATGTCATTTTGCAACCATGTGGTTAATGGAGTCTGCCTGTAGTCCTGGATAATTGGATTACTTCTCCAATTAACTCCAAGGCAGAAGGGAGGAAACCAGGGTGCATTGTGGGGATGTTTTTCTGCCAGCCAGGAGGGACAAAAGATACTTTTAGTAACTTTTGAACCCCTGGTCGGATTCATGCCATTTTTTAATATGTTGTTCCCCTGAATGGATTGATTGTGGATATGTATTTTTATGTGAATGTGATGTATGGTTGTAAAGTTATGAAAGTTGTGTAAAAGTATATTTTACACTGTATGCATAATGGGATTATGTGTCACACTAAGGGGAGGGGATGTGTGGGAGGTAACATCTATGTCATTGGTTATTTTATGCCTCCCCCTGGGTGTGGCCTGTATGTGTGAGTTGGAAATAAAAGCCAGGCTGGATGAGCCAGTCCAGAGTTCCTGTTTAACCCTCAAAATGAAGTGTCGTCTCGTTCTTGGGGGGAATTGGATTGTAAGCTGACTGCCAGGAGTGTAAGCGGATTGTATGCTTTTCTTGTTCAGCTGTTCCAGTTCGGAGTGTTATCTTGTATCCAGTTCGGGAGTTTGGTGTTCTGCAGTAGCTGTGCCTGTCTCTCTAAAAGGGGATTATCGCCTAAACTGGGTTTTATCCTCTTGTAAGTGAAACGGTCCGTTACAGTGTTCATTGTATATTAAAGCGTATATTACGGGGGGCGGGGCCGGGCCGCCGAGCCTAGCAGTCGCAGGCAAGCACAGCTCCCGCACGAGATAATCAATTTAACTTGAAAATCGTTAATTAAACTGAAATCAGCGACCACCAACCTCGACCCGCAAAGCACACGGGCTACCGGAGCCGGGGAGAGGCTTGCTCGCGGAGTTCTAGTCCCCCGGAGGAGGGGTACCCTGCAGCAACCAGCGGGTGCCTGCCTGGCGGTGAGTGGAGTGGACGGCCGCCGCTCCACTATCCTGCCCAACGGAGCCCGGAGCACACAAAGCGCAACGGCGGACCCGGTCCTGTTCCCCCCCCCCCACTGGACCGGGGGGTGATCCCGGTCCATGCTTTAAGCTACACGCGGAGGCGCTAGCAGACCACCATGCAGGCCTCAGACACGCGGCCAAGATGGCGGAGGCCACGAGAGCGGTGATCGCATGAAGCCGACAACAGAAACGACCTGGCACGGTACACAGGGTTGCCTGAACTTCACGACCCACATTATTAAGCAGCATTAAAGTCCAGAGAAATTGCGGATGCAAGGTCCACGCTTACCAGCTCTCCACACAAGCACCGACATGCAGCCTGGACCCGCACACAAGATGGCGGAGACCAGCATCCATCAAGGCCTCAGGCAGAGGACGGGCGGCCCTCGAAAGCAGCATAGCCATAACAGAGACTCTGGTCAGCGGCTTAAAGGCATCGGAAGCAAGCGGGACTCTGGGTCCAGATCTGGCCCCCTGTCACTGGACATGTTGAGGACTAGCCTGTGTGGCAGACCATTGGTGGTATTTGCCCCTTCTCATGCTACCAACTTAACCTTATCAGTCTAATCATCCTCACTCAGCCGAAGCTGGGGTAGACGAAGTGGTTTAGTCCATTGATAATCTTTTTAATTTTAGTAACTCACACAGCATGATGTCCAAATCGACCCTTATACTATATTAGCTAGACTAACTAAACTTGCAATTTCTTAATAAGTGCTTATGGCCCTACCATTCACGTTGTCTCTATGCATGTCACTCTGCAGTCTTTTCATTTGTCATAATCTTGGGCTCGGGCAGCTACCTTATTGTTGATCCTCGAGATCTGCATGTTGTTAAGCCAGATGTTAATTCTCAGCTTGTTTAAACTTTTATTTAAGTATAACAATTAATCGCCTGTTTTAAGCATGTTTATAAAATATAAAACGAGGTTGTTAATCTTAGGAGATATTGCAATGTGTAATGATGTCTATAACCTGTATAATCCCTGCAAGTCTCCCTCCTTTTATTCTGTACCACCATAATCACATGCCTCAATAAAAGAAAGATTGACAAAAACCGCATATTACGTGTTTTATAAGAACAATAAACCCACAGCTCTGTCTGTTCCTGCTTGACCCCCAAAACGGAGCCTTGTCTCGTTCTTGGGGGGGGATTTATTGTATGCTGTTCCACTTCGACTGCTAGGAGTGTAAACCTATTCGTATGGATTTTCCTATTCGGCTGTTTACAGCATTCGTATGTTTGAGAGCATTCGTATGCTTCTCCGGTTCGGTGGATTGTTGTCTACAGTAGTTGCTGTATATCTGTGTGGCGAAACCGACTTCGCCACTTGGGCCTGGAGAGGACTGCTTGCCAGCCTCTTGCCATGTGATTATGGTCCCTGGGAGATTGGGCCCTTTACAAACAGTATTCGGCCCTAACAGAGTGCATGTCACTCATTCTGGCCCTTTAAATACAGTGGAGCCATTCGGTACTTGCCCTGTGTGAGCAGTGATACCCCCAAATAGCTATGCCATGGAGCCTATTCATATAATGAAAGACTATGGGAAAGACTTTAGCTCCATGACGATTAAACTGTATTCGTGTGGTCTGGGTGCCATTCACCTAATAATGTGCACCCAGACCTGAGCTATCTGGGGATATGTAACATGTCTGTGTTTAATGTATAAAAAGTAACTTTATATATTTTAAAACATAATCCTGTATTTAGGTCCCGACATGTGTAATGGAGTTTTGTCTTTGACCTGGGAGATAATTGGATTACTTCTCCAATTATCTCCAGGGCAGAAGGGAGGAAGCCATGATGCATTGTGGGGATGTTTTACTTTTACTGTTTGAGCCAGATTAAAATACTGCCAGCCAGGGGGAACAAAAGATACTTTTACTAACTTTTGAACCCCTGGTCTGATTCATGCCATTTTTTAATATGTTGTTCCCCTGAATGGATTGATTGTGGGTATGTGTTTTTATGTGAATGTGATGTATGGTTTTAAAGCTACAGAGTATGTGTGGAAACTGTATTTTTACTATATGTAATAAATTATGTTAACTGCTTATCTGAGGGGAGGGGATGTGTGGGTTGTTCTATTACTTGATTGGTTGTTTTATGCCTCCCCCTGGGTGTGTCCTGTATGTGCACAACTGTAATAAAAAGCAGGCTGGGTGTTCCAGACCTCAGATTCTGCTTGACCCTCAAACCGATGTGTCGTCTCGTTTTTGGGGGAATTGGATTGTATGCTGACTGCCAGGAGTGTAAGCGGATTGTATGCTTTTCCTGTTCGGCTGATTCCAGGGTTCGTGTGTTTCCAGTTCAGGAGTTTCCAGAATTCGTACAGTTTGCAGTTCGGGAGATTGGTGATTGCTGTAGCTGCTGGTCTATGAAAAAGGGGGATATCGCCTAAACTGGGTTTTATCCTCTTGTGGGTTAAACGGTCCGTTACAATTGGTGGCAAGCGGCGGGATCGTTCCTACAGCCAGAAGGACAGCTACAGAACACCAATTCCTTGGAGTTACAAATTGAGGGCAATGTTAGCACTCGTGCAGCGCCCCTGGCAGCAGAGGTATCCAGCGACTTGGAGCAGACAAGTATGGAAGGCTCTGACGCTGAAGATTATGGGCTGGCCGAGGTAAGGCAGCGAGTGGCCCAGTATGGGGGTTATGTATCCATGGAGATATTCCAGGGGATCTGGAACCAGGTCATGGCTAAGCGAAACTCAAGGATGGACGGAGAGTATCCCCAGCGGCAGAGTAAGTCCCAGGGAGCTAAAGGTGCCGTCCTTCCTCCCCAGCGGCAGATTGTATCACAGGGAGCTAAAGGTTCCGTCCTTCCTCCCCAGGGGCAGATTGTATCACAGGGAGCTGAAGGTGCAATCCTTCCTCCCCAGCGGCAGTGTGTATCCCAGGGAGCTGGAGGTGCCGTCCTTCCTCCCCAGCGGCAGTGTGTATCCCAGGGAGCTGAAGGTGCAATCCTTCCTCCCCAGCGGCAGTGTGTATCCCAGGGAGCTGGAGGTGCCGTCCTTCCTCCCCAGTGGCAGTGTGTACCCCAGGGAGCTGAAGGTGCAATCCTTCCTCCCCAGCGGCAGTGTGTATCCCAGGGAGCTGAAGGTGCCGTCCTTCCTCCCCAGCGGCAGTGTGTATCCCAGGGAGCTGAAGGTGCCGTCCTTCCTCCCCAGCGGCAGTGTGTATCCCAGGGAGCTGGAGGTGCCGTCCTTCCTCCCCAGCGGCAGTGTGTACCCCAGGGAGCTGAAGGTGCAATCCTTCCTCCCCAGCGGCAGTGTGTACCCCAGGGAGCTGAAGGTGCAATCCTTCCTCCCCAGTGGCAGTGTGTACCCCAGGGAGCGGAAGGTGCAATCCTTCCTCCCCAGCGGCAGTGTGTACCCCAGGGAGCGGAAGGTGCAATCCTTCCTCCCCAGCGGCAGTGTATATCCCAGGGAGCTGATGGCGTCGTCCTTCCTCCCCAGCGGCAGTGTGTATCCCAGGGAGCTGGAGGTGCCGTCCTTCCTCCCCAGCGGCAGTGTGTACCCCAGGGAGCTGAAGGTGCAATCCTTCCTCCCCAGCGGCAGTGTGTATCCCAGGGAGCTGGAGGTGCCGTCCTTCCTTCCCAGCGGCAGTGTGTACCCCAGGGAGCTGAAGGTGCAATCCTTCCTCCCCAGCGGCAGTGTGTATCCCAGGGAGCTGAAGGTGCCGTCCTTCCTCCCCAGCGGCAGTGTGAGTTACAGGGAGCCAAAGGTGCCATCCTTCCTCCCCAGCGGCAGTGTGTATCCCAGGGAGCTGAAGGTACCGTCCTTCCTCCCCAGCAGCCGAGTAAGTCCCAGGGAGCTGAAGGTGCAGTCCTTCCTCCCCAGCGGCAGATTGTATCCCAGGGAGCAGAAGGTGCAGTCCTTCCTCCCCGGCAGCAGTGTGTACCCCAGGGAGCTGAAGGTGTCGTCCTTGCTCCCCAGCGGCAGTGTGTACCCCAGGGAGCTGAGGGTGCAATCCTTCCTCCCCGGCAGCAGTATGTACCCCAGGGAGCTGAGGGTGCAATCCTTCCTCCCCAGCGGCAGTGTGTACCCCAGGGAGCTGAAGGTGCAATCCTTCCTCCCCAGCGGCAGTGTGTACCCCAGGGAGCTGAAGGTGCAATCCTTCTTCCCCAGCGGCAGTGTGAGTTACAGGGAGCCAAAGGTGCCATCCTTCCTCCCCAGCGGCAGAGCAAGTTACAGGGAGCCAAAGGTGTCGTCCTTCCTCCCCAGCGGCAGTGTGTATCCCAGGGAGCTGAAGGTGCCGTCCTTCCTCCCCAGCAGCCGAGTAAGTCCCAGGGAGCTGAAGGTGCAGTCCTTCCTCCCCAGCGGCAGATTGTATCCCAGGGAGCTGAAGGTGCAGTCCTTCCTCCCCGGCAACAGTATGTACCCCAGGGAGCTGAAGGTGCCGTCCTTCCTCCCCAGCGGCAGTGTGTATCCCAGGGAGCTGAAGGTGCCGTCCTTCCTCCCCAGCGGCAGTGTGTACCCCAGGGAGCTGGAGGTGCCGTCCTTCCTCCCCAGCGGCAGTGTGTACCCCAGGGAGCTGATGGTGTCGTCCGTCCTCCCCAGCGGCAGTGTGTAACCCAGGGAGCCGAAGGTGTCGTCCTTGCTCCCCAGCGGCAGTGTGTACCCCAGGGAGCTGAGGGTGCAATCCTTCCTCCCCGGCAGCAGTATGTACCCCAGGGAGCTGAGGGTGCAATCCTTCCTCCCCATCGACAGTGTGTACCCCAGGGAGCTGAAGGTGTCGTCCTTCCTCCCCAGCGGCAGTGTGTCCTGCAGGGAGCTGAGACCGTCAGTCTCGCACCCCAGCAGCAGGACAAAATAATGAAAGGGGAGACAGCTGGTCCCCCTCTCCACCAGCAGAGAGAGTGTCAGGGAGAGGAGCCTGCTAACCCCTCTCCCCAGCGGCAGTTGACAGTCCAGAGAGAGGAGCTTGTTACACCCTCTCTCCAGCGGCAGCCTAACCCACCAAGGGGAGATGTTACACCCCCCAGCAGTGCAGATGGGACCGTAGTCTCTGCACTTGCAGCACAAGGGGTAGGGACGGTCAGTCCTGTCCCCCAGCCCCAGAGCTGTGTACCCAGAGGGGAGAAGGTCGGTCTCCCCCTCCCACAACCAGGCTCCAATCAGGCTACTTCAGTGGTAGCGCTGGCACCAGGGAAGAGTACCGCTGGTCTCTGCCCACTCAGCAACCCACCAAGGCAGACTACCAGTCCCCCACACAGCCGTGGTGAGACACCTCTACCCAGGTGTAGTAACCAGTTATTGTGGGTGGGCTGTACTGCTGTTTCTGTTTTGTGGGTGGGTTGCTGGACTAACCAGGGCACTGACCGGCAGGAGGTCAGATACCCTGTTAGTCTGGGGGGTAAAGGGGAGAAGTGTGGCAAAACCGACCTCGCCACGTGTCCTTGGAGGGGGCTGCTTGCCCGCCTCTTGCCTTTGGACTATGGACCAGACTTTATGTGAATGTGTTAACCCAGATAGCTATGCCATGGAGCCCATTCGTGTAGTTAAAGACTTCGGCTCCATGGCAATTGAACTGTGTGAATAGGATCTGCGTGCTATTCGGTAGTTTTGTGCGCTCAGATCCCAGCTATCTGGGGATATGTGAAATGTCTGTGTGTTATGTGTAAAAGGTGACTTTATGTATTTTAAAGTGTTTTACTGTCTTTGTGTCCCCATGTGCTCAATGGAGTCTGTCTCTGTCCTGGGAGGTAATTGGATTACTTCTCCAGGAGAGAAGGCTCTGTAAAACCGGTCTGAGCTGGAAAGACATGCTGGCAGGGGTTTTAAAAGATACTTTACTAACTTTTGAACCCCTGGTCTGATTCATGCCATTTTTTTAATATGTTGTTCCCCTGAATGGATTGAGTGTGGATATGTATTTTTATGTGAATGTGATGTATGGTTTTGAAGTTATAAATATTGTGTAAAAAGTATATTTTAAACTATATGAATAATGGGATTATGTGTCACACTAAGGGGAGGGGATGTGTGGGTCCAGAGTTCCTGTTTAACCCTCAAAGTGAAGTGTCGTCTCATTATTGGGGGAGGATTTATTGCAGGTACCCAGTCGGGGTGCCAGGCGATCCGTTACAATGTCCCTCTTACTATACTCCCCCTAGGATATTTCCCATCCTTTACTATATTGCCCTTAGGAGATTTCACATCCATTACTATACTGCCCCTGGGACATTTCCCATCCATTACTACTGCCCCTGGACATTTTTCCATCCATTACTATACTGCCCCTGGGACATTTCCCATCCATTACTATACTGCCCCTGGGACATTTCCCATCCATTACTATACTGCCCCTGGGACATTTCCCATCCATTACTATACTGTCCCTGGGACATTTCCCCATCCATTACTATACTGTGTAACGGACCGTTTCAGCAGACAAGGGGTTAAAATTCGTTTAGGCGATATGCCCCTTTCTGAGAGACAGGCACAGCTACTGCAGAACACCAAACTCCAGAACTGGATACAAAATAGCACTTCAAGCTGGAACCTCACAAATAGCTGCTAGCAGACGAACAGGAAAAGCAGACATCAGCTTACACTCCTAGCAATCGATCTCCAACAGCATACAGTGAATCCCCCCAAGAACGAGACAAGGCTCCGTGTTGAGGGTCAAGCAGTGGTCTCAAGTGCTGGGGCACCCAGCCTGGTTTTTATTACATGAGTACACATACAGGCCACACCCAGGGGGAGGCATAAAATAACCAATCACATAGATGTTACATCCCACACATCCCCTCCCCTTAGTGTGACACATAATCCCATTATGCATACAGTTCAAAATATACTTTTACATAACTTTCATAACTTTAAAACCATACATCACATTCACATAAAAATACATATCCTCAATCAATCCATTCAGGGGAACAACATATTAAAAAATTGCATGAATCAGACCAGGGGTTCAAAAGTTAGTAAAAGTATCTTTTATTCCCCCTGGCTCAAACAGTAAAAGTAAAACATCCCCACAATGCATCCTGGCTTCCTCCCTTCTGCCCTGGAGATAATTGGAGAAGGAATCTAATTATCCAGGACTAGAGGCAGACTCCATTAACCACATGGTTGCAAAACAACATCAAACTCTTTAAAATACATAAAGTCACATTTTATACATTAAACACAGACATTTAACATATCCCCAGATAGCTCAGGTCTGCGTGCACATTATTAGGTGAATGGCACGCAGACCACACAAATACAGTTTAATTGCCATGGAGCCAAAGTCTTTCCCATAGTCTTTCATTATATGAATAGGCTCCATGGCATAGCCATCTGGGGGGTATCACTGCTCACACAGGGCAAGCACCGAATGGCCCCACTGTATTTAAAGGGCCAGAATGAGTGACATGCACTCTGTTAGGGCCGAATACTGTTTGTAAAGGGCCCAATCTCCCAGGGCCATAGTCCAAAGGCAGCAGGCAGGCAACCAGGCTCCTCCAATACAATGTGGCGAGATTGGTTTCGTCACATACTGTCCCTGGGACATTTCCCATCCATTACTATACTGTCCCTGGGACATTTCCCATCCATTACTATAGTGCCCCTGGGACATTTCCCATCCATTACTATACTGCCCCTGGGACATTTCCCCATCCATTACTATACTGCCCCTGGGACATTTCCCCATCCATTACTATACTGCCCCTGGGACATTTCCCATCCATTACTATACTGCCCCTGGGACATTTTCCATCCATTACTATACTGCCCCTGGGACATTTCCCCATCCATTACTATACTGCCCCTGGGACATTTCCCCATCCATTACTATGCTGCCCCTGGGACATTTCCCATCCATTACTATGCTGCCCCTGGGACATTTCCCATCCATTACTATACTGCCCCCGGACATTTCCCATCCATTACTATGCTGCCCCTATGGCGTTTCCCATCCATTACTATACTGCCCCTATGGCGTTTCCCATCCATTACTATACTGCCCCTATGGCGTTTCCCATCCATTACTATACTGCCCCTGGGGCATTTCCCATCCATTACTATGCTGCCCCTGGGACATTTCCCATCCATTACTATGCTGCCCCTGGGACATTTCCCATCCATTACTATACTGCCCCTGGGACATTTCCCATCCATTACTATACTACCCCTGGGACATTTCCCATCCATTACTATACTGCCCCTGGGACATTTCCCCATCCATTACTATACTGCCCCTGGGACATTTCCCCATCCATTACTATACTGCCCCTGGGACATTTCCCATCCATTACTATACTGCCCCTGGGACATTTCCCCATCCATTACTATACTGCCCCTGGGACATTTCCCATCCATTACTATACTGCCCCTGGGACATTTCCCATCCATTACTATACTGCCCCTGGGACATTTCCCATCCATTACTATACTGCCCCTGGGGCATTTCCCATCCATTACTATACTACCCCTGGGACATTTCCCATCCATTACTATACTGCCCCTGGGGCATTTCCCATCCATTACTATGCTGCCCCTGGAACATTTCCCATCCATTACTATACTGCCCCTGGGACATTTCCCATCCATTACTATACTGCCCCTGGGGCATTTCCCATCCATTACTATACTACCCCTGGGACATTTCCCATCCATTACTATACTACCCCTGGGACATTTCCCATCCATTACTATACTGCCCCTGGGACATTTCCCATCCATTACTATACTGCCCCCATGGCGTTTCCCATCCATTACTATACTGTCCCCGGACATTTCCCATCCATTACTATACTGTCCCCGGACATTTCCCATCCATTACTATGCTGTCCTATACTATACACTCGTTCCTACTAGCCGTGATAGGTCCTGCAATGAACGGAAAGTGCTTATGTGCGGAAAAGATAACTTCCTATCAGAAAGTGTCACGCTGGGCTTTATGTAATATACCTTACCTGGAATATTTCCTGCCCATATCATTTTTTTTACTCCCATATCATTTTTCACTATTTGGAAACAGCCCATACAAAATTTTTCAAAAGTAATTTTTTAAATTCCATAAAACGTTGCACTGAGAAAGAATAGAATTCCAATGACGTAATGTTTTCCTTCCGTAATATAATTTCACGCTTTCATCATTTGTATGTGTAAACAGATTAAATCTGGGGATATCACAAGTAATATCATATTTGTAGAACATGTTTATTACAGTGAATGGTTTACAGCAGAAAGGTAAAATGTATGAAAATGCTCCCACTTTACACATACTGACAGCTACAAAGGTTCAAACAAATAAATTACTTTACGCCAAGTGACACCATATATACACATAAAGAATCAGTCAATCGCTACTTATATATCCAATAGCCCATTAAATATAACTTCCAGCAAACTAGCATGCGATGGCAGCTTCATAGAGTAACGTGGGGGCAGAGTGGGAATTCGGTTTTCCTCTATTCGGTCATTTATGGTGGATGTGACGCTCCTTCCCAATGCTATTCCTGAAGAAGCAGATATTTTAATAATAAACATTGCCTGATGTTTACACCCCTTAGCAATGTGGAATAATTACCCCTTTAAACTAACTCCGTATCAGCAGTGTTTTCAATAGATGTAGCTACTATAAAACAAAATTCTTACAATTTACAGTACTTTAAGCAAAGATACACAACTCTCAAATCAAGATCACAAGACATCAACATTCATTATGATAAAGGCTTAGAGGAGAGGAGGAGCTGATGATAGAAGATATGAAAAGGTTTCAATGAATGGGCTAAGCTCAGTATCACTCTGTCTGGGGAACAGATATTGTTGGGCCCTTCGGGTCATCAAACCGATCCATAGTCTTCAAATTCATGACCATGTGCAGTCCAAAGGTAAGAATAAAGACGAACAGCAGTGTTGTGATGAGACCCATCCAGATTCCAGGGGAGAAGAAACTGGCACAGTCACTTGCATAAGAAAATTTCATGCCTGTCACATTGAAAGCCTGGATCTGGGAAGGAAAATTTACACAACAAAAATAAATAAAACAATTACCAGACTGTGCGACTTTGAACATCTACCCATTTACAAAACACCTAGCACAAAAAATAAAATTATATACACACACACATATTGTGGCAAACCTCGCCACTTACAGAATGTACTTGAATATATATTGCTATTACTGCATTGCTATTCCTATCTGTGGCCAAACCAGCCACTTAAAGTGTAACCCCCCCCCGAATGTAATATGATGTAAAGTGTATCCCTGTGTACTGCTTGGTATCTCCTAAGGCAGGAGATGGCTATCTGTAACCAAACCCCCTCCTGCCTGGGAAGTGTATTGTGTGGAATGCAGACCCCCCTGCGGAGGTCTGTGCTTTTAAAGTAAGCTGTAATCATTAAAGAGTGTGACTCAGCCTGGTGAGATGCCAGTGTTTTAACATCCAAGCTATGGGTCGTCTAGTTTTTGGGAGAAAAGGATTTTAAGTACGCTACCTGCATTTTACCTGCTTCATCCTGTCTACCAGCGGAGATACCGTGGATAATACTACTACTCCGCTACACACACACACACACACACACACACACACATACCTGGAAGTCAACCATCTCCAGATTCCAGTTGGAGGAAGTGGATGCTTTGCTGGTGTTGCTCACAAGAAGACCACCGTACAACGCATTGTCATTGACATACTGGCAGTGGAAAGAATAATTGCTGGGCGCGGTGACTTGCGGAGCCAGGAAGGTAGCATTCTGGCTGTTGTAATCTATCTGCACTTGGTTCAATGTGAACCAGAAGCGACCAGACACCGAGTAAAAGCGGCTGGAAAATTGGAAGCTGTAGAGAAATATAGAAACACAGATTATGGCAGAAGACAATCAAGGTGCACCAGAATGTGAAATCTCACACTGGATTTAATCATTGATATACATACACATGCCAATGAAGTCTACAGCAGGTACCAACTGCTGGACCTTCTGTATTGAGTATTAGGTCTTCACATTGACAATCCATTTCTTTCATTTATAAGACCACGAAAGACACTCAAGACCATGCAATCTCAATGAATATAGTTTGAACCTTGCAATGTAAAACATGGTGTATTGTAGAATAGCAATGTTTCCATTGACCAGCTTCCAGTAGAGGTGGTTCTGATGTAATCACGTGACAATTAATGTCCATGAGCTCATCGAATGCCACTCATAGGAACGCACTGTGCTTGCAACACATGCGCTTCTCTAAAGAATAATTGAGAGACATCGAGAAGCTGTCGTTTGAGGACTACACGCATTATCTGTATAGAATACTCTGTCCTCATTACTGCCGGACATATCCCATGAGCACTTTGCGAAAGACAGAATGCATCGGGAGGACCAGGCTTGGCAGAGAAATCAGGTTTTACAATGAGGTCTCCAGAAATTAGGAGCACCTAGGTTCTATAAGTAAGAGTGTGGCTTCCTTTTTTGTGGATTTCAGAAATTAGGACACATGGCTGAGGATCTTTTTTTAATTTTTGAAAATGTGTAAAATTATATTGTATAAATATCCTGAGTATGCAGTATTTGTACTGGACTAATATGGACTTAATTTTTATTATGATGAACAGCGTGTCATGGCTACCAAGCCTCGTCTAATGAACAGCGTGTCATGGCTACCAACCCTCGTCTAATGAACAGCGTGTCATGGCTACAAACCCTCGTCTAATGAACAGCGTGTCATGGCTACCAACCCTCGTCTAATGAACAGCGTGTCATGGCTACCAACCCTCGTCTAATGAACAGCGTGTCATGGCTACAAACCCCCCCGCCTAATGAACAGCGTGTCATGGCTACCAACCCTCGTCTAATGAACAGCGTGTCATGGCTACAAACCCCCCCGCCTAATGAACAGCGTGTCATGGCTACCAACCCTCGTCTAATGAACAGCGTGTCATGGCTACAAACCCCCCGTCTAATGAACAGCGTGTCATGGCTACAAACCCTCGTCTAATGAACAGCGTGTCATGGCTACCAACCCTCGTCTAATGAACAGCGTGTCATGGCCACCAACCCTCGTCTAATGAACAGCGTGTCATGGCTACCAACCCTCGCCTAATGAACAGCGTGTCATGGCTACAAACCCCCCGTCTAATGAACAGCGTGTCATGGCTACAAACCCTCGTCTAATGAACAGCGTGTCATGGCTACCAACCCTCGTCTAATGAACAGCGTGTCATGGCTACCAACCCTCGTCTAATGAACAGCGTGTCATGGCTACCAACCCTCGTCTAATGAACAGCGTGTCATGGCTACCAACCCTCGTCTAATGAACAGCGTGTCATGGCTACCAACCCTCGTCTAATGAACAGCGTGTCATGGCTACCAACCCTCGTCTAATGAACAGCGTGTCATGGCTACAAACCCCCCGCCTAATGAACAGCGTGTCATGGCTACAAACCCCCCGCCTAATGAACAGCGTGTCATGGCCACCAACCCCCGCCTAATGAACAGCGTGTCATGGCTACCAACCCTCGTCTAATGAACAGCGTGTCATGGCTACCAACCCTAGTCTAATGAACAGCGTGTCATGGCTACCAACCCTCGTCTAATGAACAGCGTGTCATGGCTACAAACCCCCCGTCTAATGAACAGCGTATCATGGCTACCAACCCTCGTCTAATGAACAGCGTGTCATGGCTACAAACCCCCCGTCTAATGAACAGCGTGTCATGGCTACAAACCCCCCGCCTAATGAACAGCGTGTCATGGCTACCAACCCTCGTCTAATGAACAGCGTGTCATGGCTACCAACCCTCGTCTAATGAACAGCGTGTCATGGCTACAAACCCCCCGCCTAATGAACAGCGTGTCATGGCTACAAACCCCCCCGCCTAATGAACAGCGTGTCATGGCTACAAACCCCCCGCCTAATGAACAGCGTGTCATGGCTACAACCCCCCCGCCTAATGAACAGCGTGTCATGGCTACAAACCCCCCGCCTAATGAACAGCGTGTCATGGCCACCAACCCCCGCCTAATGAACAGCGTGTCATGGCTACCAACCCTCGTCTAATGAACAGCGTGTCATGGCTACCAACCCTCGTCTAATGAACAGCGTGTCATGGCTACCAACCCTAGTCTAATGAACAGCGTGTCATGGCTACCAACCCTAGTCTAATGAACAGCGTGTCATGGCTACCAACCCTCGTCTAATGAACAGCGTGTCATGGCTACAAACCCCCCGTCTAATGAACAGCGTGTCATGGCTACCAACCCTCGTCTAATGAACAGCGTGTCATGGCTACCAACCCTCGTCTAATGAACAGCGTGTCATGGCTACAAACCCCCCGCCTAATGAACAGCGTGTCATGGCTACAAACCCCCCCGCCTAATGAACAGCGTGTCATGGCTACAAACACCCCGCCTAATGAACAGCGTGTCATGGCTACAAACACCCCGCCTAATGAACAGCGTGTCATGGCTACCAACCCTAGTCTAATGAACAGCGTGTCATGGCTACCAACCCTCGTCTAATGAACAGCGTGTCATGGCTACCAACCCTCGTCTAATGAACAGCGTGTCATGGCTACCAACCCTCGTCTAATGAACAGCGTGTCATGGCTACCAACCCTCGTCTAATGAACAGTGTGTCATGGCTACAAACCCCCCGCCTAATGAACAGCGTGTCATGGCTACAAACCCCCCCGCCTAATGAACAGCGTGTCATGGCTACAAACCCCCCGCCTAATGAACAGCGTGTCATGGCTAGAAACCCCCCGCCTAATGAACAGCGTGTCATGGCTACCAACCCTAGTCTAATGAACAGCGTGTCATGGCTACCAACCCTAGTCTAATGAACAGCGTGTCATGGCTACCAACCCTAGTCTAATGAACAGCGTGTCATGGCTACCAACCCTCGTCTAATGAACAGCGTGTCATGGCTACCAACCCTCGTCTAATGAACAGCGTGTCATGGCTACCAACCCTCGTCTAATGAACAGCGTGTCATGGCTACAAACCCCCCGCCTAATGAACAGCGTGTCATGGCTACAAACCCCCCCGCCTAATGAACAGCGTGTCATGGCTACAAACCCCCCGCCTAATGAACAGCGTGTCATGGCTACAAACCCCCCCGCCTAATGTACAGCGTGTCATGGCTACCAACCCTAGTCTAATGAACAGCGTGTCATGGCTACCAACCCTCGTCTAATGAACAGCGTGTCATGGCTACAAACCCCCCGCCTAATGAACAGCGTGTCATGGCTACCAACCCTCGTCTAATGAACAGCGTGTCATGGCTACCAACCCTCGTCTAATGAACAGCATGTCATGGCTACCAACCCTCGTCTAATGAACAGCGTGTCATGGCTACCAACCCTCGTCTAATGAACAGCGTGTCATGGCTACCAACCCTCGTCTAATGAACAGCGTGTCATGGCTACAAACCCCCCGCCTAATGAACAGCGTGTCATGGCTACCAACCCTCGTCTAATGAACAGCGTGTCATGGCTACCAACCCTCGTCTAATGAACAGCGTGTCATGGCTACCAACCCTCGTCTAATGAACAGCGTGTCATGGCTACAAACCCCCCGCCTAATGAACAGCGTGTCATGGCTACAAACCCCCCGCCTAATGAACAGCGTGTCATGGCTACAAACCCCCCTGCCTAATGAACAGCGTGTCATGGCTACAAACCCCCCCGCCTAATGAACAGCGTGTCATGGCTACAAACCCCCCGCCTAATGAACAGCGTGTCATGGCTACAAACCCCCAGCCTAATGAACAGCGTGTCATGGCTACAAACCCCCCGCCTAATGAACAGCGTGACATGGCTACAAACCCCCCGCCTAATGAACAGCGTGTCATGGCTACCAACCCTCGTCTAATGAACAGCGTGTCATGGCTACCAACCCTCGTCTAATGAACAGCGTGTCATGGCTACCAACCCTCGTCTAATGAACAGCGTGTCATGGCTACAAACCCCCCGCCTAATGAACAGCGTGTCATGGCTACCAACCCTCGTCTAATGAACAGCGTGTCATGGCTACAAACCCCCCCGCCTAATGAACAGCGTGTCATGGCTACAAACCCCCCGCCTAATGAACAGCGTGTCATGGCTACAAACCCCCAGCCTAATGAACAGCGTGTCATGGCTACAAACCCCCAGCCTAATGAACAGCGTGTCATGGCTACAAACCCCCAGCCTAATGAACAGCGTGTCATGGCTACAACCCCCCGCCTAATGAACAGCGTGTCACGGCTACAAACCCCCCGCCTAATGAACAGCGTGTCATGGCTACAAACCCCCCGCCTAATGAACAGCGTGTCATGGCTACAAACCCCCCGCCTAATGAACAGCGTGTAATGGCTACAAACCCCCCGCCTAATGAACAGCGTATAATGGCTACAAACCCCCCCGCCTAATGAACAGCGTATAATGGCTACTGTGGCAAATCCAGCCACTGTTCATTGTCCTTTATGTATATGTAATGTTATGCATACGTGTATATACCTTTAAGAACCAAGCGTATGTATTCGGTGTTCAAAGGAATCCTAGCGTTCATATGCTGCCGGCATACGAAAACCGCCAGCATTCATGTAATCGTTTCACAAACAGTGAATTTCAACACCCTTCGTGAAACGAACAAACTACCGAATGGAGACCACACACAGGAGGTCGTGTGGCGCCCATTAAGGATTGCAACATTGTTGCAATTAAGAGGATTCAGGGTGGCCGTCGTTCGGCTACCGACCACGCGGCGGTCGGCCATTTTGGATCCTTTGTTAAGTTCAGCGGTACTTGGTCATCGAGCGCCTGGAACTACTCGACGGCACGAATACCACTGGACTTCCAAGCCGTTCGGGAGCCCCGGTCCTTCGGTAATGTGTTTCTACATAGTCATTCGGTAGTTTGAAGGCAACTTAGAAAATATATGTATTTCGTGCGGCGTTCGGTTATTTAAGCTGGGATATGAGCGACACTTTCACGAAACGTGCGCTCAGACCCCAGCTATCTACCGAACGTCCATTCATTGAAATCAGACGAATATTGTGGAAATTGTATATTTTTATGTGAAATATTGGTTCTGCTGCACGAGGGGATAATCCACTTAACTGTATATTCTGGTGGGAGTGTCCCTCTCGTGCAGCAGTGTATTGTGGGAGAAATGTCCAGGTTGCTAAGTTCCCCATGTAGTCCCCTACTGTACAACCCATGCAATGTCAGTAGGGAAACCCCTTGCATGGGGAATCCCATAAATACTGTGACCTGTGAATAAAGCACTCAGTTGACTCCCAGCCTATGTCTCGTCTAGTTCTTGGGAGGGAAGGATTCTTATTACGCTACCTGGAATATTGTATGCTGTACCTGCCTATGCTGATTATTGCCTGTGTTCCTACCAGCGGATATCTTGTGGATTATACTGCCTCTCCGCTACAGCTACCAACCCCTGTCTAATGAACAGTGTGTTATGGCTAACCTCTCACCCTCCCATGACAAAGTAAAGAACATTGTGCTGTATCAGATCTATTTACCCACTTCCACGCAAAAACCTTTTAATAAACAGCTGAACAATTTCCTGTTTGAATATAGAAAGTAAAAAAAAAAAAAAAAACACAAAATGCATACAATAAGCCCACAATTTACCACCCCCAGCACTTACGATAATGTCAAAGTGTTACTCCCAACAGCATTATTGTACTTCAGCACCAGCCTGAAAAGGAAAAAAAAAATGTGTATTAAAGACGAAGGGGCCACTCCATGACATTTACTAAATCACATGCTATGGTCACGGGTGTGGACATGAAGGTGTGAGTAATACACAGCCCTTACTTCACTACCTTATTTTAAACAGATCAACGCCGATCACTTACTTGGCACTGCTAGTGTTGCAGTGGGAATCAGTCACATCTACATCCTTTGTCATAAATGTCCTGTTTGTCAGGTCCAGCCTCGAACCATTCACTACAACAGAAATATTGGTGGCCCAGAATAGGATGCACGGAGTGTTATCTGAACCATTAAAGAACACGGGGGGGTAGCTATTGTTTTGCTGTGCTGTCTCAAGTAGCTGTCGACCCAAATTACCCACAGCAAATGCAGATTCCTGGATCACCTGGATATAAGACAGACAATAACCGATAATTACAGAGGTTCACAATACCATATCCACAATGGCCACGTTAAGGGTCATTCATGGTCAAGCAGTGTGCCTTAAATAAAACATGCTATTAACACATTCAGTTTACAGCAGTAATAATGAATGTTAGATTGTCTAGACGTAGGCATATCCATCTAATAAGGCTTCAAGTAAACGTGACTGTAGCAGAGAGCTGATTTTCCACAGCTTAACTCCACCAATATATTAAGAGGATGCAGGAACAAGTAGTAAATCCAAGAGAATATCCAGCACAATCAGCAATAAAATCCAATAGTATCCCATCACCTTTCCCAATCACTGGACGACACACAGTATCAGGAGTAGAACTGAAGTTTAATGGCAACATTCCTGCTTTTATGAGATCCTCCCAGGCAAGGGAGGGATTCACATCAATTACACATTACACCAATCATATAGACGTTACCTCCCACACATCTCCTCCACTTAGCTTTACAGATAATACAATTATAATATACATACTTTTCCCCACTTTCTAGATGTACCCCAAATATGTGTGATTTACCTTTAAATATGGTACCCCTGATCTGGGTGAGAAACATATCCAAAAATCACCCAGATCAGACCAGGGGTTCGGGAGTTATAGGAAGGTAAAGTTTTGACCGACCGCATGGGTAAAGAAGCCGAAAATAGTTCCATGAGATCTGGCCCTGTGGTCGGTCTCTATTCGTGCCCCAAAAGTCCCGAAAGGCTATACCACACATAATGGAGTTGGTAACCGGATGAATCCCCTAGTTCGTGGGATTCATCCTACCGAACGACGGGCCGTTCGTGGGTTTCTTTCGGTAGTTTCTGCCGCCCTGGAGGTCTTAGCGGTGTTTGGCTAGTCGAGTGTCCGTTTTGAGTTCCAGACACTCGACGACCAAACACTGCTGTTCGTGGGTTTAAGATGGCCGCCACCACGTGTTCGGCTGCCAAAATGGCGGCCTCCCAGGGAATATAGCAGCGTGTTCGTATGAACAAAAGGGAATAGGAGAAGCGATCAGGGAGGTAAATTACATGAATACTGTACATCAGGGTGGTCCGGTTGTTCGGTACTTTGTTCGTATACCGAACAAAGTATGGCCATAGATGGTGCAATGTAAATCTGTGTATTCCAGGCAAATGAAAAACCTCTGCAGTGCCAACAATAAAACAATAGATGGAACAGCCAAAAAGGGATTCTGCTACAGTGACAAATTGCTTAAGAAGATAAAGATACACAAAACCTAATGTACACCCTCCAATCCCCCAGAGTTAGATACACAGAACCTAATGTACACCCTCCAATCCCCCAGAGTTAGATACACAGAACCTAATGTACACCCTCCAATCCCCCAGGGTTACAGATACACAGAATCTAATGTATGTCCTCCAATCCCCCAGGGTTACAGATACACAGAACCTAATGTACACCCTCCAATCCCCCAGAGTTACAGATACACAGAACCTAATGTACACCCTCCAATCCCCCAGAGTTACAGATACACAGAACCTAATGTACATCCTCCAATCCCCCAGAGTTACAGATACACAGAATCTAATGTACACCCTCCAATCCCCCAGAGTTACAGATACACAGAACCTAATGTACACCCTCCAATCCCCCAGAGTTACAGATACACCGAATCTAATGTACACCCTCCAATCCCCCAGAGTTACAGATACACAGAACCTAATGTACACCCTCCAGTCCCCTAGAGTTACAGATACACAGAATCTAATGTACACCCTCCAAACCCCCAGAGTTACAGATACACCGAATCTAATGTACACCCTCCAATCCCCCAGAGTTACAGATACACAGAACCTAATGTACACCCTCCAATCCCCCAGAGTTACAGATACACAGAACCTAATGTACACCCTCCAATCCCCCAGAGTTACAGATACACAGAACCTAATGTACACCCTCCAATCCCCCAGAGTTACAGATACACCGAATCTAATGTACACCCTCCAATCCCCCAGAGTTACAGATACACAGAATCTAATGTACACCCTCCAATCCCCTAGAGTTACAGATACACAGAATCTAATGTACACCCTCCAATCCCCCAGAGTTACAGATACACCGAATCTAATGTACACCCTCCAATCCCCCAGAGTTACAGATACACAGAACCTAATGTACACCCTCCAATCCCCCAGAGTTACAGATACACAGAACCTAATGTACACCCCCCAATCCCCCAGAGTTACAGATACACCGAACCTAATGTACACCCTCCAATCCCCAGAGTTACAGATACACCGAACCTAATGTACACCCTCCAATCCCCAGAGTTACAGATACACCGAACCTAATGTACACCCTCCAATCCCCAGAGTTACAGATACACAGAACCTAATGTACACCCTCCAATCCCCAGAGTTACAGATACACAGAACCTAATGTACACCCTCCAATCCCCCAGAGTTACAGATACACAGAACCTAATGTACACCCCCCAATCCCCCAGAGTTACAGATACACCGAACCTAATGTACACCCTCCAATCCCCAGAGTTACAGATACACAGAACCTAATGTACACCCCCCAATCCCCCAGAGTTACAGATACACAGAATCTAATGTACACCCTCCAATCCCCCAGGGTTACAGATACACAGAACCTAATGTACACCCTCCAATCCCCCAGGGTTACAGATACACAGAACCTAATGTACACCCTCCAATCCCCCAGAGTTACAGATACACAGAACCTAATGTATGTCCTCCAATCCCCAGAGTTACAGATACACAGAACCTAATGTATGTCCTCCAATCCCCCAGGGTTACAGATACACAGAACCTAATGTACACCCTCCAATCCCCCAGAGTTACAGATACACAGAACCTAATGTATGTCCTCCAATTCTCTTCCCTTAGTAAAGTTCTAAAGGAGAATAAATAGGACAATGTAGAACAAGTTGATATGAATAGTTTTGTTTTTGGCAAACCACCATAGAAAGGGCTACTACAAAAACAGTTTTTTATATTTTTAAGAAAACGCAAATTTTGGTTGGTGTAACCTTTCAAGTTGTTTTTGTGCTTAGAGTCCCTTAAATTTACACCAGACCTACCCGTGATGGTCGGAGTGCTGTCAGTATTGCAGTATAGGGAACACCCTCAGATTTCAGCGTGCTCAGGACCTGACCAATCACCTCATCTGCAAGAAGAGATCCAGAAACATGTAAACATCTACAGTAAATCCAAAATAGGGATACTAAGCTTTGGTGTTCACATTTACATCTTTGACAAAAGCAAATAGTTAAATTATCGATAACTGAGAGGTTTAACATTCGGGCTATGAATAGCATCAAAATATGGACAAAGAAAATGATAAGTGGAAGTTCTGAGTTAGCAATTCGAGAAGGAACCAGTTCACAGCTGCCCTAGAAACCCTTGGATTTTGAAAAACCTCCCAAACTGGAAGCTACATCACTAAGACATATACGATGTAAAGCTTACCATTGGCTCTCAGGACATCTTTAGCAGTCATTATTCCAGCACTACAAAAGACAATATGTTCATTAAATCTGCACATTCATTCTCACATTTTAATAAAATGTAAACATAAAAATTATGGGGCAATATCTCACACTAACATGCAATTTCTGGCAATCGGTCCACTCTAATACCAAGGAACACCTTGTATATGCAGGGTATCAGCGCTCTGTATATTGTGATATGTTGATACAGAGTGTGGAATATCTTTATACGGTGTGTCGGCGCTCTGTATATTGTGATATATTGATACAGAGTGTGGAATATCTTTATACGGTGTGTCGGCGCTCTGTATATTGTGATATATTGATACAGAGTGTGGAATATCTTTATACGGTGTGTCGGCGCTCTGTATATTGTGATATATTGATACAGAGTGTGGAATATCTTTATACGGTGTGTCGGCGCTCTGTATATTGTGATATATTGATACAGAGTGTGGAATATCTTTATACGGTGTGTCGGCGCTCTGTATATTGTGATATATTGATACAGAGTGTGGAATATCTTTATACGGTGTGTCGGCGCTCTGTATATTGTGATATATTGATACAGAGTGTGGAATAACTTTATACGGTGTGTCGGCACTCTGTATATTGTGATATATTGATACAGAGTGTGGAATAACTTTATACGGTGTGTCGGCGCTCTGTATATTGTGATATATTGATACAGAGTGTGGAATATCTTTATATGGTGTGTCGGCGCTCTGTATATTGTGATATATTGATACAGAGTGTGGAATATCTTTATATGGTGTGTCGGCGCTCTGTATATTGTGATATATTGATACAGAGTGTGGAATATCTTTATACGGTGTCTCAGCGCTCTGTATATTGTGATATATTGATACAGAGTGTGGAATATCTTTATACGGTGTCTCAGCGCTCTGTATATTGTGATATATTGATACAGAGTGTGGAATATCTTTATACGGTGTGTCGGCGCTCTGTATATTGTGATATATTGATACAGAGTGTGGAATATCTTTATATGGTGTGTCGGCGCTCTGTATATTGTGATATATTGATACAGAGTATCTTTAAACGCTGTGTATGAGAAGCATGAAAAAGATCACAATGCAACAGTCTATTAAATGCAAAATTCATGTCCCTAATTTCCCTCGGCATCCTTACCTATTAGCATATGGCAACCTGACCACAAGCAGAGATGGAATACTTTCGTTTAATTTTAGCTCTAGTAGTGTGGACTGATCAACATGCAGAGGACTGACCCCAATCTTCTCTTTCAGATAGGTGGAGAGGATGTTAGCCGCATACCAATCCACTGCTGGGAGAACCAGGGAAGATGGAGAGGATTCCATAATGCTCTAAAAAACAATTGAACATGGATTGTGCTGCAGTAAAAATACACAACGAACCCCCCGGGTAAATAGAAAGCCACTGTGAGAGGACATGTGTGTGATGTGTCAGTGTGGATGAATGCAGCGATGTGTTTGTGTGAAGTGTCAGTGTGGATGAATGCAGCGATGTGTTTGTGTGAAGTGTCGGTGTGGATGAATGCAGCGATGTGTTTGTGTGAAGTGTCGGTGTGGATGAATGCAGCGATGTGTTTGTGTGAAGTGTCGGTGTGGATGAATGCAGCGATGTGTTTGTGTGAAGTGTCGGTGTGGATGAATGCAGCGATGTGTTTGTGTGAAGTGTCGGTGTGGATGAATGCAGCAATGTGTTTGTGTGAAGTGTCGGTGTGGATGAATGCAGCGATGTGTTTGTGTGAAGTGTCAGTGTGGATGAATGCAGCGATGTGTTTGTGTGAAGTGTCGGTGTGGATGAATGCAGCAATGTGTTTGTGTGAAGTGTCGGTGTGGATGAATGCAGCAATGTGTTTGTGTGAAGTGTCGGTGTGGATGAATGCAGCAATGTGTTTGTGTGAAGTGTCGGTGTGGATGAATGCTGGGGACAGTTCTGTAAGTGAATGCAGCAATGTGTTTGTGTGAATGTGGTGTATTTGCTCCTCTTCCCATATCGCTAGCCCTCACCTATCAAGGCTACGAGACCCTCAATCTATTAACCTCTATATCTGAAACTGACACTTTTCCTTGTCAATGTCACCCCCACCCTTCCTATTAATTGTGAAAGCCCCACCATTAGCTACATTTAGTGTTTTCAGAAGATGCAACACTAAAAGCGATGTACATACAGCCACAAATAGACACTGACCTCAAGGTTTGGAAAAGCACTGTCCTGCTTGTTTCCATAAACTCCCCCAAATGCCGTGAAGTCCTCAATGCTCAGCTGCCACAAAAAAGAAACATATTAAGAAAATGAAATACAGAAATAAGATGTACAGGCACAACCCCCAGGCTCCAACAAGGAACCAGATATGTAAAGATGTGCCCACTAGGAGGAGGTTAAATGAAGGATTATTAAACACCCCAAAAAATTAATGTTCAGCAGATTTTCGTTATTTCTGTGATTTTAGTGTATTTTTTGTAGAGTTCGTTTTACATTTTTCCATGCATAATATTTATAACCCACCCAGAAAGTAATTTTTACTGAAATTCCAACAAAATACAGAAATCAAAGTGCTCTATACCTGGACGCGTCACTTTCTGTTCGCTCCAACGTAATATTTTCCACCAGAGCTAACTTGATGGATGGTAGGAATTGGAGTCATACCATGCACACATGACATAGTAAACAAGCAATATAGAATGAAAAAAAAAAAAAAACACTTCTGTGTTTCCATAGAACCTTTCAGGTTAAAATGCTGCACCCCCCATTACAGGAATGTCACCTTGGGGGGAGGTGGGGCATTCTAGGAGTGACAATGCTGCTTTAGCACCTCTGGCAAAAGAGTTCACCAATTATTACTAGACCACTCTCTACAACCACTTATAATTATTCTTATACAGCAAGGTCAGAAATTAATGGTGATTCTAGGTAATGCATGTTAGAATTTCACTTTACAAATCTGTCACTAACCTAACTGACAAAATCACAAAAAGAGGAAGTTAGATCTTGAATGTAGTGGGGGTTGGGAGAAATGAATGGTTTCAGAGTTGACTAACCCTACCAGACAGAAGTGACTTGTTTGTGAATAAAACCCTCTCAAAAATTGTCTAACTGAAAGAAAAAAAATAAAATAAAGAGGAAGAAATGAATTGGCCAAACATTCTCAAGGAACTCTGCTTAGTGAAGAAGGTGGTTAAAGTAAGAATTTATGGGGGATGGGCCTGACATCCAAGAGGTGCAGACGCATGTTGAGCGAGCTCCTGTGCCCGGCGTGGGTTAAAAAATTAAAGCATCTAGCTGAGAGAGGGCTCTTCCCTGAACCTGATGACACCACATTTCATGCGGTGCTCAAACTAATTGCCCGGATCATGAAAGGGCTGGCGTGGGAACGACGGCCGCTCTCTTGGCGACTTACCCAACTGTTCGGCGCTAGCAAATTGATCTCCCTTTCGACTGATATACCTGCATCTTATAGTCTTGACGGGGCCTTGTCAATTTCAAGATGGTATAGGGGAAACCAGAGATGACACACACGGACTACGATGTCCAAACTGGACCTCATTTTCACTGGTTTCCCGTCTCGATTGGCAGCCACGCAAAACAGAATGCAGTCTCCTCAACTGAGTAGGCAAAAAAGTATTGTAGCAACCAATCACTACAACTGTGAGTAATTCTACAGTGCGGACTTTCACTAGGTCTGATGGCAAGCAGAAAGCTCTCCCTACCTGGCTAATGCAGACAAATTCTACTACTACATGTATATTGGGAGCAGAAAACACTGGACTGGGCCTGTTGGGGTTTGGAGTAAGACTTGGGCCCGGAAATGTGTAAATTCCTTTTCCACTGCCCCCCAAAATTGCAGCTACTGCTTTGGAAACCTGGTGGAAGATGGGAGCAGGGCTGCAGCAGGTTAATCTGAGCTACATGGGACTGCACGGTTATAGGCCGGTCTTCATCCTGCAGATTTGGAATCGGATGGTCCAGGCTAGCGTTCAATGCAGTGCCACTTTCTTTTAGTACGGTTGTCCTTGTTGGGATGTTCTTCTGTTAACTATTTGCTTGCATACTCGCACATTTGTTTATTCTTCCCAATTTACTCAATATAAAATTAGATTTTCTCCTCTACCAGCCAGGCCTTTCCCATTATGTTCTTTTCTATTCACCATTTGTTTTGTCACATTCTAGTCTTTCTTGACATATGTTATTTGCTATCATCTCAATAAATAAAATAAAAAATTGACAACAAAAAAAACGAAGAATTTATTGAAGGGATTTGCATTTTGAGCACTGCTAGCCTAAACATAGCAGAATACCATGTGTCTGCACAGTAAGGTCAGAGAATTCAAACCGTAGGTTATTTCTTTAATGCTAACCCGCCCATACCTTCTCCTGAAGAAAGAGCAGAACATTCCGTGGGCCAGTGACTAGCGCCGGGTCCAGATACTGGCCGAGTTCAATATCCGTGGTAACATGCCCTCGATGTGCACTAGGCTGTGACATCCACAATGAGCTATAAAGATACATTTAAATGCACAAAGAAATATATGATTATACAAACACACAGTGCTGGGAGAAAGTACCCATATTATGCATCCAATCAGATTACGGTGTAGGACATCCAAAGAAACACACAATATTCTGATTACAGTTCACAAAGACAGCCCAGTAACTTTAAGGAACATTGTAAACACCATCACCCACTGTGATTATGGTGGCAGAAGATCCTTGGCAAAGTAAGCAGTCAGCACTAAGTGCTCTGAGTCAATTGACACTGTCCTGCATGTTGAGATAACCAGAACCTCCTGACCAGAGGCAGGGACTGCTGGTGTAAGGGGGTCTTCTGTCTCCCCGCACACAGTGTATTATAACTGCAGCTATAAGGTTATGGTGTAAGGAGGTCCCCTGTCTCCCCGCACACAGTGTATTATAACTGCAGCTATAAGGTTATTGTGTAAGGAGGTCCCATGTCTCCCTGCTCACAGTGTATTATAACTGCAGCTATAAGGTTATGGTGTAAGGAGGTCCTCTGTCTCCCCGCACACAGTGTATTATAACTGCAGCTATAAGGTTATGGTGTAAGGAGGTCCCCTGTCTCCCCGCACACAGTGTATTATAACTGCAGCTATAAGGTTATGGTGTAAGGAGGTCCCATGTCTCCCTGCTCACAGTGTATTATAACTGCAGCTATAAGGTTATGGTGTAAGGAGGTCCCATGTCTCCCTGCTCACAGTGTATTATAACTGCAGCTATAAGGTTATGGTGTAAGGAGGTCCCATGTCTCCCTGCTCACAGTGTATTATAACTGCATCTATAAGGTTATGGTGTAAGGAGTTCCCTATTTACCAGCACAGTGTATTATAGACTCCCATTGCCCCCCTGCTGGGTATAAAGACCCCCATCACCCCTCGCTACTGCTGGTTATAAAGAAACCCATTGCCCCACTCTACCTGCCCCCCTGTTGGGTATTAAGACCCCCATTGCCCCTCTCTCTCCTGCCCCCTGTTGGGTATTAAGACTCCCATTGCCCCTCTCTCTTCTGCCCCCTGTGGGGTATCAAGACCCCCATTGCCCCCTCTCTCTCCTGCCCCCCTGTTGGGTATTAAGACCCCCATTGCCCCTCTCTCTGATGCCCACTGTTGGGTATTAAGACCCCCATTGGCCCCTCTCTCTCCTGCCCCCTGTTGGGTATTAAGACCCCCATTGACCCCTCTCTCTCCTGCCCCCTGTTGGGTATTAAGACCCCCATTGGCCCCTCTCTCTCCTGCCCCCTGTTGGGTATTAAGACCCCATTACCCCCTCTCTCTCCTGCCCCCCTGTTGGGTATTAATACCCCCATTACCTCCTCTCTCTCCTGCCCCCTGTTGGGTATTAAGACCCCCATTGCCCCTCTCTCTCCTGCCCCCTGTTGGGTATTAAGACTCCCATTGCCCCTCTCTCTTCTGCCCCCTGTGGGGTATCAAGACCCCCATTGCCCCCTCTCTCTCCTGCCCCCCTGTTGGGTATTAAGACCCCCATTGCCCCTCTCTCTGATGCCCACTGTTGGGTATTAAGACCCCCATTGGCCCCTCTCTCTCCTGCCCCCTGTTGGGTATTAAGACCCCCATTGACCCCTCTCTCTCCTGCCCCCTGTTGGGTATTAAGACCCCCATTGGCCCCTCTCTCTCCTGCCCCCTGTTGGGTATTAAGACCCCATTACCCCCTCTCTCTCCTGCCCCCCTGTTGGGTATTAATACCCCCATTACCTCCTCTCTCTCCTGCCCCCTGTTGGGTATTAATACCCCCATTACCTCCTCTCTCTCCTGCCCCCTGTTGGGTATTAAGACCCCCATCGCCTCTCTCTCTCTCCTGCCCCCTGTTGGGTATTAAGACCCCCATTGGCCCCTCTCTCTCCTGCCCCCTGTTGGATATTAAGACCCCCATTACCCCCTCTCTCTCCTGCCCCCTGTTGGGTATTAAGACCCCCATTGGCCCCTCTCTCTCCTGCCCCCCTGTTGGATATTAAGACCCCCAATGCCCCTCTCTCTCCTGCCCCTTGTGGGCTATTAAGACCCCCATTGGCCCCTCTCTCTCCTGCCCCCCTGTTGGATATTAAGACCCCCATTACCCCCTCTCTCTCCTGCCCCCTGTTGGGTATTAAGACCCCCATTGGCCCCTCTCTCTCTCCTGCCCCCCTGTTGGATATTAAGACCCCCATTACCCCCTCTCTCTCCTGCCCCCTGTTGGGTATTAAGACCCCCATTGGGCCCTCTCTCTCCTGCCCCCCTGTTGGATATTAAGACCCCCAATGCCCCTCTCTCTCCTGCCCCTTGTGGGGTATTAAGACCCCCATTGGCCCCTCTCTCTCCTGCCCCCCTGTTGGGTATTAAGACCCCCATTGGCCCCTCTCTCTCCTGCCCCCCTGTTGGATATTAAGACCCCCATTACCCCCTCTCTCTCCTGCCCCCTGTTGGGTATTAAGACCCCCATTGGCCCCTCTCTCTCTCCTGCCCCCCTGTTGGATATTAAGACCCCCATTACCCCCTCTCTCTCCTGCCCCCTGTTGGGTATTAAGACCCCCATTGGCCCCTCTCTCTCTCCTGCCCCCCTGTTGGATATTAAGACCCCCATTACCCCCTCTCTCTCCTGCCCCCTGTTGGGTATTAAGACCCCCATTGGCCCCTCTCTCTCTCCTGCCCCCCTGTTGGGTATTAAGACCCCCATTGGCCCCTCTCTCTCTCCTGCCCCCCTGTTGGATATTAAGACCCCCATTGCCCCCCTGTCTCCAGCCCCTGCAGTTACCTCTCGCTGGACCACAGGAGGACGGGGACCTGCTGGGTGGAGGCTGTGAGCGGCAGCCATGGCCAGAGGAAGCTGAAGAGAAACAGAAGTGATCTATCCGCCATCTTGCCGCTTCTGTCTGTCATCATGTGACTCTCAGCAGCTACATGTCACGTGACTGCAACTTCCAGCGTTCCTATTGGCTGTATAAACAAAACGTCATTGGAAAGAGGCGGGTTCCTCTTTCTGTAACCGCGCCACCTGCTGGCGATTCCAACACATTGCAGGTTAGAAAACACAGAAACAGGACATGGGGAGAATCTAACAGAGCTCCACAGCAATAATACCCCCAGTAACAGAGCTCCACAGCAATCATACTCCCAGTAACAGAGCTACACAGCAATAATACTCCCAGTAACAGAGCTCCACAGCAATAATACCCCCAGTAACAGAGCTCCACAGCAATAATACTCCCAGTAACAGAGCTCCACAGCAATAATACCCCCAGTAACAGAGCTCCACAGCAATAATACCCCCAGTAACAGAGCTCCACAGCAATCATACTCCCAGTAACAGAGCTCCACAGCAATAATACTCCCAGTAACAGAGCTCCACAGCAATAATACCCCCAGTAACAGAGCTCCACAGCAATAATACCCCCAGTAACAGAGCTCCACAGCAATCATACTCCCAGTAACAGAGCTCCACAGCAATAATACTCCCAGTAACAGAGCTCCACAGCAATAATACCCCCAGTAACAGAGCTCCACAGCAATAATACTCCCAGTAACAGAGCTCCACAGCAATAATACCCCCAGTAACAGAGCTCCACAGCAATAATACCCCCAGTAACAGAGCTCCACAGCAATAATACTCCCAGTAACAGAGCTCCACAGCAATAATACTCCCAGTAACAGAGCTCCACAGCAATAATACCCCCAGTAACAGAGCTCCACAGCAATAATACTCCCAGTAACAGAGCTCCACAGCAATAATACCCCCAGTAACAGAGCTCCACAGCAATAATACTCCCAGTAACAGAGCTCCACAGCAATAATACTCCCAGTAACAGAGCTCCACAGCAATAATACTCCCAGTAAAAGAGCTCCACAGCAATAATACCCCCAGTAACAGAGCTCCACAGCAATAATACCCCCAGTAGCAGAGCTCCACAGCAATCATACTCCCAGTAACAGAGCTCCACAGCAATAATACTCCCAGTAACAAAGCTCCACAGCAATAATACTCATAGTAACAGAGCTCCACAGCAATAATACCCCCAGTAACAGAGCTCCACAGCAATAATACTCCCAGTAACAGAGCTCCACAGCAATAATACTCCCAGTAACAGAGCTCCACAGCAATAATACTCATAGTAACAGAGCTCCACAGCAATAATACCCCCAGTAACAGAGCTCCACAGCAATAATACTCCCAGTAACAGAGCTCCACAGCAATAATACTCCCAGTAACAGAGCTCCACAGCAATAATACTCCCAGTAACAGAGCTCCACAGCAATAATACTCATAGTAACAGAGCTCCACAGCAATCATACTCCCAGTAACAGAGCTCCACAGCAATAATACTCCCAGTAACAGAGCTCCACAGCAATAATACTCATAGTAACAGAGCTCCACAGCAATAATACCCCCAGTAACAGAGCTCCACAGCAATAATACTCCCAGTAACAGAGCTCCACAGCAATAATACTCCCAGTAACAGAGCTCCACAGCAATAATACTCCCAGTAACAGAGCTCCACAGCAATAATACTCATAGTAACAGAGCTCCACAGCAATAATACCCCCAGTAACAGAGCTCCACAGCAATAATACTCCCAGTAACAGAGCTCCACAGCAATAATACCCCCAGTAACAGAGCTCCACAGCAATAATACTCCCAGTAACAGAGCTCCACAGCAATAATACTCCCAGTAACAGAGCTCCACAACAATCATACTCCCAGTAACAGAGCTCCACAGCAATAATACTCCCAGTAACAGAGCTCCACAGCAATAATACTCCCAGTAACAGAGCTCCACAGCAATAATACTCATAGTAACAGAGCTCCACAGCAATAATACTCCCAGTAACAGAGCTCCACAGCAATAATACTCATAGTAACAGAGCTCCACAGCAATAATACTCCCAGTAACAGAGCTCCACAGCAATAATACTCCCAGTAACAGAGCTCCACAGCAATAATACCCCCAGTAACAGAGCTCCACAGCAATCATACTCCCAGTAACAGAGCTCCACAGCAATAATACTCCCAGTAACAAAGCTCCACAGCAATAATACTCATAGTAACAGAGCTCCACAGCAATAATACCCCCAGTAACAGAGCTCCACAGCAATAATACTCCCAGTAACAGAGCTCCACAGCAATAATACTCCCACTAACAGAGCTCCACAGCAATAATACTCCCAGTAACAGAGCTCCACAGCAATAATACCCCCAGTAACAGAGCTCCACAGCAATAATACTCCCAGTAACAGAGCTCCACAGCAATAATACTCCCACTAACAGAGCTCCACAGCAATAATACTCCCAGTAACAGAGCTCCACAGCAATAATACTCATAGTAACAGAGCTCCACAGCAATAATACCCCCAGTAACAGAGCTCCACAGCAATAATACTCCCAGTAACAGAGCTCCACAGCAATAATACTCCCAGTAACAGAGCTCCACAGCAATAATACTCCCAGTAACAGAGCTCCACAGCAATAATACTCATAGTAACAGAGCTCCACAGCAATCATACTCCCAGTAACAGAGCTCCACAGCAATAATACTCCCAGTAACAGAGCTCCACAGCAATAATACTCATAGTAACAGAGCTCCACAGCAATAATACCCCCAGTAACAGAGCTCCACAGCAATAATACTCCCAGTAACAGAGCTCCACAGCAATAATACTCCCAGTAACAGAGCTCCACAGCAATAATACTCATAGTAACAGAGCTCCACAGCAATAATACCCCCAGTAACAGAGCTCCACAGCAATAATACTCCCAGTAACAGAGCTCCACAGCAATAATACCCCCAGTAACAGAGCTCCACAGCAATAATACTCCCAGTAACAGAGCTCCACAGCAATAATACTCCCAGTAACAGAGCTCCACAACAATCATACTCCCAGTAACAGAGCTCCACAGCAATAATACTCATAGTAACAGAGCTCCACAGCAATAATACTCCCAGTAACAGAGCTCCACAGCAATAATACCCCCAGTAACAGAGCTCCACAGCAATAATACTCCCAGTAACAGAGCTCCACAGCAATAATACCCCCAGTAACAGAGCTACACAGCAATAATACTCCCAGTAACAGAGCTCCACAGCAATAATACCCCCAGTAACAGAGCTCCACAGCAATAATACTCCCAGTAACAGAGCTCCACAGCAATAATACTCCCAGTAACAGAGCTCCACAGCAATAATACCCCCAGTAACAGAGCTCCACAGCAATAATACCCCCAGTAACAGAGCTCCACAGCAATAATACTCCCAGTAACAGAGCTCCACAGCAATAATACTCCCAGTAACAGAGCTCCACAGCAATAATACCCCCAGTAACAGAGCTCCACAGCAATAATACTCCCAGTAACAGAGCTCCACAGCAATAATACCCCCAGTAACAGAGCTCCACAGCAATAATACTCCCAGTAACAGAGCTCCACAGCAATAATACCCCCAGTAACAGAGCTCCACAGCAATAATACTCCCAGTAACAGAGCTCCACAGCAATAATACTCCCAGTAACAGAGCTCCACAGCAATAATACCCCCAGTAACAGAGCTCCACAGCAATAATACCCCCAGTAACAGAGCTCCACAGCAATAATACCCCCAGTAACAGAGCTCCACAGCAATAATACTCCCAGTAACAGAGCTCCACAGCAATAATACCCCCAGTAACAGAGCTCCACAGCAATAATACCCCAGTAACAGAGCTACACAGCAAAAAATACTCATTGTAACAGAGCTCCACAGCAATAATACTCCCAGTAACAGAGCTCCACAACAATAATACTCCCAGTAACAGAGCTCCACAGCAATAATACCCCCAGTAACAGAGCTCCACAGCAATAATACTCCCAGTAACAGAGCTCCACAGCAATAATACTCCCAGTAACAGAGCTCCACAGCAATAATACCCCAGTAACAGAGCTACACAGCAATAATACTAATTGTAACAGAGCTCCACAGCAATAATACCCCCAGTAACAGAGCTCCACAGCAATAATACCCCCAGTAACAGAGCTCCACAGCAATAATACTCCCAGTAACAGAGCTCCACAACAATAATACTCCCAGTAACAGAGCTCCACAGCAATAATACCCCCAGTAACAGAGCTCCACAGCAATAATACTCCCAGTAACAGAGCTCCACAGCAATAATACCCCAGTAACAGAGCTCCACAGCAATCATACCCCCAGTAACAGAGCTCCACAGCAATAATACTCCCAGTAACAGAGCTCCACAGCAATAATACTCCCAGTAACAGAGCTCCACAGCAATAATACTCCCAGTAACAGAGCTCCACAACAAATAATACTCCCAGTAACAGAGCTCCACAGCAATAATACTCCCAGTAACATAGCTCCAATAATACTCCCAGTAACAGAGCTTCACAACAATAATACTCCCAGTAACAGAGCTCCACAGCAATAATACTCCCAGTAACAGAGCTCCACAACAATAATACTCCCAGTAACAGAGCTCCACAGCAATAATACTCCAAGTAACAGAGCTCCACAGCAATAATACTCCCAGTAACAGAGCTCCAATAATACTCCCAGTAACAGAGCTCCACAACAATAATACCCACAGTAACAGAGCTCCACAGCAATAATACCCCCAGTAACAGAGCTCCACAGCAACAATACTCCCAGTAACATAGCTCCACAACAATAATACCCCCAGTAACAGAGCTCCACAGCAATAATACTCCCAGTAACAGAGCTCCACAGCAATCATACTCCCAGTAACAGAGCTCCACAGCAATAATACCCCCAGTAAGAGCTCCACAGCAACAATACTCCCAGTAACAGAGCTCCACAGCAATAATACCCACAGTAACAGAGCTCCACAGCAATAATATTCCTAATAACAGAGCCCCACAGCAATAATACTCCCAGTAACAGAGCTCCACAGCAATAATACCCCCAGTAACAGAGCTCCACAGCAATAATTACCCCAGTAACAGAGCTCCACAGCAATAATACTCCCAGTAACAGAGCTCCACAACAATAATACTCCCAGTAACAGAGCTCCACAGCAATAATACTCCCAGTACAGAGCTCCACAGCAATAATACTCCCAGTAACAGAGCTCCACAGCAATAATACTCCCAGTAACAGAGCTCCACAGCAATAATACTCATAGTAACAGAGCTCCACAGCAATAATACCCCCAGTAACAGAGCTCCACAGCAATAATACTCCCAGTAACAGAGCTCCACAGCAATAATACCCCCAGTAACAGAGCTCCACAGCAATAATACTCCCAGTAACAGAGCTCCACAGCAATAATACTCCCAGTAACAGAGCTCCACAACAATCATACTCCCAGTAACAGAGCTCCACAGCAATAATACTCATAGTAACAGAGCTCCACAGCAATAATACTCCCAGTAACAGAGCTCCACAGCAATAATACCCCCAGTAACAGAGCTCCACAGCAATAATACTCCCAGTAACAGAGCTCCACAGCAATAATACCCCCAGTAACAGAGCTACACAGCAATAATACTCCCAGTAACAGAGCTCCACAGCAATAATACCCCCAGTAACAGAGCTCCACAGCAATAATACTCCCAGTAACAGAGCTCCACAGCAATAATACTCCCAGTAACAGAGCTCCACAGCAATAATACCCCCAGTAACAGAGCTCCACAGCAATAATACCCCCAGTAACAGAGCTCCACAGCAATAATACTCCCAGTAACAGAGCTCCACAGCAATAATACTCCCAGTAACAGAGCTCCACAGCAATAATACCCCCAGTAACAGAGCTCCACAGCAATAATACTCCCAGTAACAGAGCTCCACAGCAATAATACCCCCAGTAACAGAGCTCCACAGCAATAATACTCCCAGTAACAGAGCTCCACAGCAATAATACCCCCAGTAACAGAGCTCCACAGCAATAATACTCCCAGTAACAGAGCTCCACAGCAATAATACTCCCAGTAACAGAGCTCCACAGCAATAATACCCCCAGTAACAGAGCTCCACAGCAATAATACCCCCAGTAACAGAGCTCCACAGCAATAATACCCCCAGTAACAGAGCTCCACAGCAATAATACTCCCAGTAACAGAGCTCCACAGCAATAATACCCCCAGTAACAGAGCTCCACAGCAATAATACCCCAGTAACAGAGCTACACAGCAAAAAATACTCATTGTAACAGAGCTCCACAGCAATAATACTCCCAGTAACAGAGCTCCACAACAATAATACTCCCAGTAACAGAGCTCCACAGCAATAATACCCCCAGTAACAGAGCTCCACAGCAATAATACTCCCAGTAACAGAGCTCCACAGCAATAATACTCCCAGTAACAGAGCTCCACAGCAATAATACCCCAGTAACAGAGCTACACAGCAATAATACTAATTGTAACAGAGCTCCACAGCAATAATACCCCCAGTAACAGAGCTCCACAGCAATAATACCCCCAGTAACAGAGCTCCACAGCAATAATACTCCCAGTAACAGAGCTCCACAACAATAATACTCCCAGTAACAGAGCTCCACAGCAATAATACCCCCAGTAACAGAGCTCCACAGCAATAATACTCCCAGTAACAGAGCTCCACAGCAATAATACCCCAGTAACAGAGCTCCACAGCAATCATACCCCCAGTAACAGAGCTCCACAGCAATAATACTCCCAGTAACAGAGCTCCACAGCAATAATACTCCCAGTAACAGAGCTCCACAGCAATAATACTCCCAGTAACAGAGCTCCACAACAAATAATACTCCCAGTAACAGAGCTCCACAGCAATAATACTCCCAGTAACATAGCTCCAATAATACTCCCAGTAACAGAGCTTCACAACAATAATACTCCCAGTAACAGAGCTCCACAGCAATAATACTCCCAGTAACAGAGCTCCACAACAATAATACTCCCAGTAACAGAGCTCCACAGCAATAATACTCCAAGTAACAGAGCTCCACAGCAATAATACTCCCAGTAACAGAGCTCCAATAATACTCCCAGTAACAGAGCTCCACAACAATAATACCCACAGTAACAGAGCTCCACAGCAATAATACCCCCAGTAACAGAGCTCCACAGCAACAATACTCCCAGTAACATAGCTCCACAACAATAATACCCCCAGTAACAGAGCTCCACAGCAATAATACTCCCAGTAACAGAGCTCCACAGCAATCATACTCCCAGTAACAGAGCTCCACAGCAATAATACCCCCAGTAAGAGCTCCACAGCAACAATACTCCCAGTAACAGAGCTCCACAGCAATAATACCCACAGTAACAGAGCTCCACAGCAATAATATTCCTAATAACAGAGCCCCACAGCAATAATACTCCCAGTAACAGAGCTCCACAGCAATAATACCCCCAGTAACAGAGCTCCACAGCAATAATTACCCCAGTAACAGAGCTCCACAGCAATAATACTCCCAGTAACAGAGCTCCACAACAATAATACTCCCAGTAACAGAGCTCCACAGCAATAATACTCCCAGTACAGAGCTCCACAGCAATAATACTCCCAGTAACAGAGCTCCACAGCAATAATACTCCCAGTAACAGAGCTCCACAACAATAATACTCCCAGCAACAGAGCTCCACAACAATAATACTCCCAGTAACAGAGCTCCACAGCAATAATACTCCCAGTAACAGAGCTCCACAGCAATAATACTCCCAGTAACAGAGCTCCACAACAATAATACTCCCAGTAACAGAGCTCCACAGCAATAATACCCACAGTAACAGAGCTCCACAGCAATAATACCCCCAGTAACAGAGCTCCACAGCAACAATACTCCCAGTAACAGAGCTCCACAACAATAATACCCCCAGTAACAGAGCTCCACAGCAATAATACCCCCAGTAAGAGCTCCACAGCAACAATACTCCCAGTAACAGAGCTCCACAGCAATAATACCCACAGTAACAGAGCTCCACAGCAATAATACTCCCAGTAACAGAGCTCCACAGCAATAATACTCCCAGTAACAGAGCTCCACAGCAATAATATTCCTAATAACAGAGCCCCACAGCAATAATACTCCCAGTAACAGAGCTCCACAGCAATAATACCCCCAGTAAGAGCTCCACAGCAACAATACTCCCAGTAACAGAGCTCCAAAGCAATAATTGTGGCGAAACCGACCTCGCCACGTGTCCTTGGAGGGGGCTGATTGGCCGCCTCTTGCCTTTGGACTATGGACCAGACTTTATGGGAATGTGATACCCCAGATAGCCATACCATGGAGCCTATTCATATAATGAAAGACTATGGGAAAGACTTTAGCTCCATGGCAATTGTACTGTATGAGTAGGATCTGCGCGCTATTCGGTAGTTTTGTGCGTGCAGATCCCAGCTATCTGGGGATAGGTGAAATGTCTGTGTGTTATGTGTAAATGTGACTTTATGTATTTTAAAGTGTTTTATGTTGTTTTGCAACCATGTGGTTATGTGGTGGAATCTCGGTAAAAATAAATTTAGTAGGCCGAGATTACCACGTGGCATGTGTACGTGCATATGCTGACGTATCGATCAGTTGGTTGCACGAGGCAAGATACGATCAGTAGTGTACGGAGCATGTGCAAGAATACAGGATGTAGTATTCCCCCTCCTCCATTGTGCTGGACAAGCCATGCGGTCAAGCAGGAAGTTAATTCTTATTTGTGTTGATTGGTTAAGAGAATGTGCGGGTGGAGCTTAATATGGGAGGAGTTATGTGCCTATATAAGGAGCCTGCACTATTGTCCGGGGCTCAGAACTTGCTGTATTTTGGTGACGCTAGTCCCTCTGAGTCCCGATCGGTGATCCAATAAAGAATCTCTTCCTTCCTGAAGAAACCTGTGTCCATCTCTCTGTGCTTGGCTTCCGTCAGTTTCTCCGGTATCATTTGGTGCATTGGCCGGGAAGCTCATCGTTCAACGGTAGCTGAGAGGCAGAGGCGTGAGACGGTCTATCTTTGCCCACGTTCTCTACGGCTGCACCCCTGAACTTCTGCGTGGACCTCCCTTCGTCTCGGCGCCACTGGTCTGTTGTCCAGGAGATCATCGGCCTCTACGTGAGAAGTGCTGGGGTGTCCCCGTCGATGAGTGTGAACTCAGGTTCAGGAACGAGGAGGTAAGACAACTGCTGTTTTAGACGGCAGGACCCACTAGGGGTATACCGATTGTGCGGTAGGCCCAAAGGGGTTTGAATCTGTGTATCTGCCCCCTCTGTCGGAGGGAAGGAGCGAAGGCGCACCGCTCGATCGAACGCTCTTTAGTCAGACCGTTTGATTTTGTTAGTCAGGCGGGGCTCTGGTGTAAATAGCCCTAGCCGGACACCGGTGTCTTGTCTAGACTAGCGTTCTAGGGTGTATATTTTGTTCGCTAGGTCGGAGGGACCGGGAGACTAAGCGGCGTCTGTGTAAATTCGGTTCGCTAGCTCTCATCCTATCTGGGCTAAGTGGGAAGGCGTGTAAATTTGGTACCCACTAGACTTTTGATAGTGCGACTAAGAGGCGTCTGTGTAAATTCGGTCCTCTAGCTCGCTATATATGGTGATTGGGCAGTGTGGCTAACCAAAACGTATGTAGATTGTTTTTAGGTAGTCCATTCAAGGTACTGGCCAATAGTTTAGTTGGGAATTGTAAATGTGATAAAGATTGTTTAGTAAAGTGTATATCTTGTTAGATAGCGCGAGCTCAGCCGTCTAGCGAGAGTGTTAATAGTGTGTTGCTGTATTATAGTGCACGGTACCATAACCCTGTATATTTACTGACACTGTATATAAGTACTAATCATTGTCGTCCATTGCATGTTTAACACCATAACCACTAATAATTGTATTGTGACCTTAACTTGTGCTTTGACCTATGCTAACCGTACTGTAACCGCTATTTGTAAAAGACGATGTTACTGGGTGTGTTATAGACGGGTAATTCGTATATAGAGAATTATAGCGTGGGTGACTGTATAGTTACGCCAAAGGGCATAATATTGATTATCTAGTGACTGGTGTAACAGCTGTGTGTGTACGGGAATTCCCTGAGTGTTTATTGTGTTATTGTGTACGTTTCACTTGGTAACCGTACCACGTGGTGCTGTTGCCAGAGGAAACGGGTGTGACTGTTGAATAGTACGCGTGTATAGTATTCGTTGTCGACGACGTTCCATTGTTAAGTATGGGTGCGTCGCAGTCAACGATTCCGGATCCCTTAGGTTGTATGGTGAAGAATTTTAAAAAGGGATTCAAGACATGTGATTTTGGGGTTAAAATGTCTCCTGTACGTTTGGTCACTTTGTGTACTAGGGAGTGGCCCACTTTGGTTGCGGCATGGCCGCCACGTGGCAGTTTGGATCCAACTCTGGTACAGCGCTTACACGTGGCTGTATCAGGTAGGCCTGAACTTTACGGCCAGTTTCCTTATATTGATTGTTGGAGACAGGCCGTAAATGACTCGCCAAAATGGCTCCGGACATGCCACGAGGAGCAATGTCGCCTCATGGTAGCTAGGACTTGTTCGTCCACTAGGACTGGTGTTAGGCCCATTTTGGACACGCCCCCTGAGTCCGAGATCCCTTTGCCGCCCCCTTACTTTCCGTTAAGAAGAAGTGACGCAAATGCAGGAAGTCCTGCAACCCTCCCCTCATTACCCCCATCCACTTCCGCTTCCTCCTCCAGTACAGGATCCACCCCCCCTCGTACTAAATCTCCCCTTCCGGAATCAGAACCAACCCCCATTAAAAACGAATATCCTGATTTGGCGCCACTTCAGACTTCCGGTCAAGCTTCATCTAGCTCGGCTCGAAGTGTTTTATTTACAACCTTTTCCCAAAACCAAGCTCCCACATCCCCATACCCTATTTCTCCCCGACTGGAACCTATGACTGACGCCCCTCCACGTAGCCCCATACAGACCCGACAGTTGACCGGTGCCCAACAATTAAAACACTATCAGATGCCTCTTCGTCTGAATCCTGGGTCAGCCTATATCGATGCCGCAGGCCAAATGGCACATGCTGACCCAGTCTTTGTATATGTCCCATTCACGACAACCGATCTCTTAAATTGGAAGACCCACAATTCCTCGTATACTGAGAAACCACAAGCTATGACTGATCTGTTCACCTCAATAGTACAGACACATAACCCGACATGGGCTGATTGCCAGCAGTTATTAATGACTTTATTCAACAATGAGGAAAGGACAAGGATTAACCAAGCGGCCATTAAAGCACTAGAGGATAAAGCCCGTACTTTAAACCAAGCCAATCCATCAGCATGGGCCGCAACACATTATCCCAACACCGATCCCGATTGGAATGTAAATGGTGCTGATATGGTTCAACTCAGAGCCTATAGAGACGCTATAATTGCTGGCATGAAAGCCGGAGGAAAGAAAGCTATTAACATGTCAAAGACAGTTGAGGTGATTCAGAAAAGTGATGAAGCGCCCAGTGTCTTTTATGACCGATTATTGGAGGCATACCGCTTGTATACCCCCTTTAATCCGGAAGACGCAGACAATTCCCGAATGGTGAACTCCGCCTTTGTCAGCCAAGCTTACGGAGATATTAAGCGCAAGCTACAAAAGTTAGAAGGGTTTGCAGGTATGTCAATCACCCAACTAATGGAGGTAGCGAATAAGGTTTATATGAATAGGGAAACAGAAAGTAAGAAAGAGGAAGAGCGCAAGATGCGTAAAAAGGCTGATATGCTAGCGGTAGCGATCGCAGGCGTAGATAGACGGGGCCCAGATAGAGGCGATAGTAGATGGAATGAGGAACCTCTAAGTAGAAATCAGTGCGCATACTGTAGGGAAGAAGGGCATTGGAGAATGAGTGTCCTCGAAGAGAACAGTGTGAGAGAGACAGACCTAGGACAGGTTACGGAAACTTTAGAGGCAGAGCGAGAGGTAGAGGAGGCCCCGGAGGGAGTAATGGTAATAGAGGGAGTAATGGGAACAGAGGAAGTGTTAGGGAAGACAGGTATATTCCAGCAGCGCAAAGGTCCCGCGATAGAGAAGGTAGGGACTTTGTGGGATTGGCTGACACGGTCATGGAGGACTATTGATACCGACCGGGCTCCATCCCCCTTGGTCGAGCGGAGCCTATGGTCGATGTATCAATAGGGGGAAAAAGGAGTGCGTTCATGATCGACACTGGTGCTGAACATTCAGTGGTGACTAATCTAGTTGCTCCTCCATCTGGAAGGACTATTACTGTGATAGGAGCAACTGGAAGAAGTGCTGAAAAACCGGTTCTTAAAAGTCGACTCTGTACATTGGGAGGCCACGTAGTAAGACATCAATTCCTTTATATGCCTGAATGTCCAGTCCAATTGCTGGGACGTGATATGCTATCAAAATTACAAGCGCAGATTACGTTCCTACCAAATGGAACAACATCCTTAAAGTTTAATGGACCTTCAGGTATCATGACATTATCCGTACCAAAGGAAGAAGAGTGGCGACTTTATACAGTGTTGACTAGCCAAAACCCTAGGAGTGATGAGACATTATTTAACATACCAGGAGTTTGGGCAGAGAACAACCCACCAGGACTGGCCCGCAATATTCCACCTATAAAAATTGAACTAAAACTTGGGGTTTATCCAGTGAGCCTAAGACAATACCACATCCCGCAGAAGGCTAAGAAGAACATCCAATCCTATCTGGATAAGTTCATACGGTATGGTATCCTAAAATTCTGTACTTCCCCCTGGAACACCCCATTGCTGCCTGTTCAAAAGCCTGGTACAGATGAGTATCGACCTGTGCAGGACTTGAGAGCAGTCAATGATGCGGTTGTTAGTATACATCCAGTTGTACCCAATCCATATAACCTGCTTGCTTTAATTCCGGGCGGGGCTACCTACTTTACAGTCTTAGATCTCAAAGATGCCTTCTTTTGCCTCCGAATTGCCGCAGAAAGTCAATGTATTTTCGCTTTCCAATGGGAGAACGCTGTAACGGGCTCAAAACGCCAAATGACTTGGACAAGACTGCCCCAAGGGTTTAAAAATTCACCTACCCTATTTGGTTCAGCCCTAAGTCAAGATCTACTGGATTTCGAGTCCATCCCAGGAGAGTGTGTATTGTTACAATATGTAGATGACTTGTTGATAGCAGCAGTTACAAAAGAAATCTGTCAGCAAGCAACGCACGATCTACTACACATTCTCTGGAAGGCAGGATACAAGGTGTCTAGAAAGAAGGCTCAGTTGTGTTTGCCAACTGTCAAATATCTGGGATTCCATATCTCTGAAGGTCAAAGAATTATGGGGCCAGAGAGAAAAGAAGCTGTCTGCCAAATACCAATACCCAAGAATAGAAGACAAGTGCGAGAATTCTTGGGGGCAGCAGGCTTCTGTAGGATATGGATTCCCAGCTACGCGATACTGGCAAAACCTCTGTACGCAGCTATCAAAGGTACAGAGCACGACCCCTTCTTATGGACCCAAGAACAGCAAACGGCATTTGAAGATGTGAAGAAGGCTTTGATGAGTGCCCCAGCATTAGGTCTACCTGATCACACACGACCATTCTACCTGTATGTACACGAGCAAAGAAGAATGGCTGTGGGAGTATTGACACAGTACTTGGGATCATGGCAAAGACCTGTTGCCTACATGTCTAAGCAATTGGATGCAGTGGCCAGCGGACTTCCACCTTGTCTAAGAGCCGTAGCTGCAGCCGCCCTGCTAGTAGCTGAAGCCGATAAACTCACTCTGGGTCAAGAACTTTATGTACGAGTCCCACATGCAGTACAGACGTTGTTGGATTACAAAGGAAATCATTGGTTTAGTAACAGCCGTATGACCAAGTATCAAGCAATGTTGTGTGAAAACCCAAGAGTGCATTTAGAGACTGTAAACACCTTGAATCCAGCTACCCTTTTGCCACAACCTACTGAAAGTCAACATGATTGTTTGGAAGTAATGGATGAAGTATTCTCAAGTAGACCAGATCTTCGTGATTTTCCCATCCAGAACCCCGATGTTCAATATTATACCGACGGCAGTAGTTATGTGAAAGAAGGGATCCGCTATGCAGGATATGCAGTGACAACAATAGACAAGGTGATAGAAGCTCGGCCACTGGCGAAAGGAACATCAGCACAAAAGGCAGAATTGATAGCACTGACACGAGCGTTACAATTGGCTGAAGGTTTAAGAGTAAACATCTACACGGACTCCAAATATGCGTTTTTAACCACTCATGCCCACGGAGCTTTGTATAAAGAAAGAGGACTACTGAATTCAGAAGGCAAAGAAATCAAATACGCAGCTGAAATCTTACAACTATTGGAAGCAGTGTGGGAGCCGAAAGAAGTCGGTATCATACATTGTCGAGCGCATCTGAGAGGAGATGGTGATGTAACTAAGGGAAATCGGATGGCAGATAGTGCAGCTAAGCGTGCTGCTGAATCAGGAAGACAGGAGTATGTGGGGCATATAGCTGCTCTTATACCAACTCCACTGTCCCAATGGACTCCAGTTTATACAGCTCAAGAAGAGGAGTGGTTAAAGACTGAACCAGGAAAGTATTTGGAGAACAAATGGTATCAGCTAGAAGATGGAAGAATAGTCATACCAGCATCACTAGCGGTAGAAATTGTCCAAAATTATCATAACGGGACACATTCTGGGAGAAACAGTACTGAAGAATCTCTCAGAAAACATTTCTACATACCAAGATTGTCCAACTTGACTCAGGCCATTGTACGAAGATGTGTAACGTGTGCTAAAAATAATGCAAGACAAGGACCAGTAAAGCCACCAGGAGTCCAGTTTATGGGGGGACTCCCCATGTCCGATCTACAAATAGACTTTACAGTGATGCCTAAATCGGGTGGACATCGTTACCTGCTGGTAATTGTGTGCACCTATTCAGGCTGGGTAGAAGCATGTCCTACTCGTACAGAGAAAGCAGGAGAAGTTGTGAGATTCCTGCTACGAGAAATAATACCCCGATATGGACTACCCTGTTCTATAGGATCGGACAATGGTCCAGCTTTTGTTCATCAGTGCCTACAACAACTGACTCATATGCTTGGTATAAAGTGGAGGCTTCATACTGCATATAGACCCCAGAGCTCTGGTAAGGTAGAGAGAATGAATAGAACTATTAAGAACCAGTTGGCTAAAATGTGTCAGGAAACCCAACTTAAGTGGAACGTTCTTTTACCCATAGCTCTATTGCGAATCCGCAGTACCCCTACCAGAAGGATGGGCCTCTCTCCTTTTGAAATCATGTATGGGCGACCACCTCCCGTACTTGGTAACTTAAGGGGGGATTTGAGTCAGTTGGGAGAAGGAATTACCCGGCAGCAGGTTGTAGAGTTGGGTAAGACTATGGAGGAGGTACAGAAATGGGTACAAGATAGATTACCTGTGAATATTTATCCCCCTGTTCATAGTTATCATCCAGGAGATCAAGTGTGGATTAAAGAGTGGAATAATGTACCGTTAGGGCCCAAGTGGAGAGGTCCTTATGTTGTTCTTTTGTCTACCCCTACAGCGATAAAAGTAGCCGAAGTGACTCCGTGGATACATCACTCCAGGGTTAAACCAGCAGCAGTCGATTCTTGGCAAGTTACAGCAGATCCAGAGAATCCCTGCAAGATCCGGTTAAAACGCACTACTCAGTCGGAGTAACGAGGAACTATTGTGGATTACAAATTTTATTATTTTTGGGATTTGGTGCGTGAGTGAGAAGGCCATAATAAAGCCTGTCCGCCCACCGACGTATAGTTTATAAGCCAGGGAAAGTCTCGAAGGGACTCCTGTGAAGACGAGCAGAACTCCATTCCCTGCAGCCCTTACATCCTGGAAGCTGAGGTGCCTTCGCACGGACGAAGACTGAGGATGACGGCGAAAGATGTGTTTTTGATAGTGTTTATTTATATGTGTTTTTATATTCAGGAAGGTAGAGGTACCGACACTCCTAGCTGTGAGGTATGCATTAAGACTACGAGAACAGGTAACCATATTTCCCAAACCCTAGTTTGGTATTCACAATACGAGTGTAAAGGAGATGTATCGAGATGTAGATACCTAAATATAGACTATAGTGTGTGCCATTTAGGAGTAGGAGAACCTAAGTGCTTCAGTCCGGAGTATCAACCTCGTACAATTTGGTTGACTCTCAGGAATGGAGATCCTCAGGGGACCCTAATTAATAAGACGGTGTTAGAATCCGTACATTCTTCGGGTGTTCTGCTATTTGATGCATGTAAAGCGATATCGAGTGGTAGAAAGCCGTGGAATGTATGTGGGGATCTTAGATGGGAGAGGACGTATGGGTCTAATGATAAATATATTTGTCCCAGTAGCAAAAATAAATATGTGAGTCCTAGATGCCCAAATAAAGACTATAACTTCTGCCCATATTGGTCTTGTGTGGGGTGGGCGACTTGGGGACAGACAGTAGACAAAGACATGATAGTGACTAAGTTGCCGACTAGCCCATATTGTAAGTCTATGGAATGTAATCCCATCCATATACTTATAAATAACCCCGATAAGTTCTTAGACAAATATGGCAATTTATTTGGGTTTCAAATATACGGGACGGGTTTAGATCCTGGGACAGTATTGTTCATAGGGATAGAGACTGATACGGTATCCTCCCAAACTCATCAAGTATACCATTCCTTTTATGAAGAGATGAGTATAGATAATAAGATCCCCCATAATGCTAAAAACCTGTTCATTGACTTAGCTGAAAGTATTGCCGGTAGTCTTAATGTTACCAACTGCTATGTGTGTGGAGGTACTAACATGGGAGACCAATGGCCTTGGGAAGCAAAGGAGGTAATGTCCGGTTCTGAGGCAGTTGACCAACTAATATCTACACAAGCCGATTATCATATGAGTGTTAGAGGTAAATCTGAGTGGAGATTAAAGACCTCCATCATAGGTTATGTTTGCATAGCAAGGAAAGGAATAATGTATAATACTTCTGTAGGAGAATTAACTTGTCTAGGGCAAAAAGCTTATGATGATGATACAAAGAATACAACTTGGTGGTCGGCTTCAAATGTCTCAGAACCATCTAACCCGTTTGCTAGATACGCCAATTTAAAGGATGTGTGGTTTGATTTATCCATCACATCTACCTGGAGAGCCCCAGCAAATTTGTACTGGATCTGTGGTAAGAAAGCCTATTCGGAGTTGCCACAGGACTGGGAAGGGGCATGTGTGTTGGGTATGCTCAAACCATCCTTCTTCTTGTTACCGATTGAAACAGGTGAGACTTTAGGTGTTAAAGTGTATGATGTGAATCATAGGAAGAAAAGGGGACCCATAGAGATAGGCACCTGGGAAGATAATGAATGGCCTCCCCAGCGTATCATAGATTATTATGGGCCAGCCACGTGGGCTGAGGATGGTACCTTTGGTTACAGAACCCCTATTTATATGTTAAACCGTATTATAAGATTACAGGCGGTGGTTGAGATTATTACTAACGAGACATCACAAGCGCTCAATCTTCTAGCGAAGCATAACACCAGGATGAGGACAGCAGTCTACCAAAATAGATTAGCCTTGGATTACCTTTTGGCAGTAGAGGGAGGTGTATGTGGGAAGTTTAACCTGAGCAATTGCTGTCTTCAAATAGATGACGAAGGGCAAGCAATAGCTGAGCTTACTAGCCATATGGTTAAACTAGCGCATGTGCCTACTCAGGTATGGAAAGGGTATAATCCAAGTAGTTGGTTTGGTAGCTGGTACGAGTGGTTTGGAGGGCTTAAGGCAGTGGTAGGTGGAGTCCTACTGATTTTAATGTTGTGCCTACTCCTGCCGTGTCTTATACCCTTAGTAGTTAGGTCTGTGCAAAGCCTGATAGAAAATATAGCAGAGAGGAAGGCTGCTGCACAGATAATGGCGATTTATAAGTATAAGGCTTTAGATCAGGGAGAACCAATGCAGGAAGATGAGTGTTGAAGATTCACATCATAAGATAAGTCTGGTCTGGTTCATGGTAACTTGCGGTGTATGCAAACCAAGGTTAAGTGATGCCTCAAGTAATTGTGAAATATCAAGAGGCATCAAAGGGGGGAATGTGGTGGAATCTCGGTAAAAATAAATTTAGTAGGCCGAGATTACCACGTGGCATGTGTACGTGCATATGCTGACGTATCGATCAGTTGGTTGCACGAGGCAAGATACGATCAGTAGTGTACGGAGCATGTGCAAGAATACAGGATGTAGTATTCCCCCTCCTCCATTGTGCTGGACAAGCCATGCGGTCAAGCAGGAAGTTAATTCTTATTTGTGTTGATTGGTTAAGAGAATGTGCGGGTGGAGCTTAATATGGGAGGAGTTATGTGCCTATATAAGGAGCCTGCACTATTGTCCGGGGCTCAGAACTTGCTGTATTTTGGTGACGCTAGTCCCTCTGAGTCCCGATCGGTGATCCAATAAAGAATCTCTTCCTTCCTGAAGAAACCTGTGTCCATCTCTCTGTGCTTGGCTTCCGTCAGTTTCTCCGGTATCAGTTAATGGAGTCTGCCTTTAGTCCTGGGTAATTGGATTACTTCTCCAATTAACTCCAGGGCAGAAGGGAGGAAACCAGGGTGCATTGTGGGGATGTTTTTCAGCCAGCCAGAAAGGAACAAAAGATACTTTTAGTAACTTTTGAACCCCTGGTGGGATTCATGCCATTTTTAAATATGTTGTTCCCCTGAATGGATTGATTGTGGATATGTATTTTTATGTGAATGTGATGTATGGTTTTAAAGTTATGAAAGTTGTGTAAAAGTATATTTTACACTGTATGCATAATGGGATTATGTGTCACACTAAGGGGAGGGGATGTGTGGGAGGTAACATCTATGTCATTGGTTCTTTTATGCCTCCCCCTGGGTGTGGCCTGTATGTGTGAGTTGGAAATAAAAGCCAGGCTGGATGAGCCAGTCCAGAGTTCCTGTTTTACCCTCAAAGTGATGTGTCGTCTCATTATTGGGGGAAGGATTTATTGCATGCTGTTCCAGTTGACTGCTAGGAGTACAAGCCTATTCGTATGGTTCCTATTCAATGGTCTACAGCATTCATATGCTTGGGAGAATTTAAAAGGTTTCTCGGATTCGGTGATTGTGGTGTCTGCCAGAGTGCTTGTAGTCCTCAGGAAGCGGTAGGAGCATCCTTTAACGGAGGTATCCAGTCGGGGTGCCAGGTGATCCGTTACAATAATACCCACAGTAACAGAGCTCCACAGCAATAATACTCCCAGTGACAGAGCTCCACAGCAATAATACTCCCAGTAACAGAGCTCCACAGCAATTATACCCCCAGTAAGAGAGCTCCACAGCAACAATACTCCCAGTAAAAGAGCTCCACAGCAATAATACACATAGTAACAGAGCTCCACAGCAATAATACCCCCAGTAACAGAGCTCCACAGCAATAATACCCCCAGTAACAGAGCTCCACAGCAATCATACTCCCAGTAACAGAGCTCCACAGCAATAATACTACCAGCAACAGAGCTCCACATCAATAATACTCCCAGTAACAGAGCTCCACAGCAATAATACCCCCAGTAACAGAGCTCCACAGCAATCATACTCCCAGTAACAGAGCTCAACAGCAATAATACTCCCAGTAACAGAGCACCACAGCAATAATACTCCCAGTAACAGAGCTCCACAGCAATAATACCCCCAGTAACAGAGCTCCACAGCAATCATACTCCCAGTAACAGAGCTCCACATCAATAATACTCCCAGTAACAGAGCTCCACAGCAATAATACCCCCAGTAACAGAGCTCCACAGCAATAATACCCCCAGTAACAGAGCTCCACAGCAATCATACTCCCAGTAACAGAGCTCCACAGCAATAATACTCATAGTAACAGAGCTCCACAGCAATAATACTCACAGTAACAGAGCAGCACAGCAATAATACTCCCAGTAACAGAGCTCCACAACAATAATACTCACAGTAACAGAGCTCCACATCAATAATACCCCCAGTAACAGAGCTCCACAGCAATAATACCCCCAGTAACAGAGAACCACAGCAATAATACTCCCAGTAACAGAGCTCCACAGAAATAATACTCATGGTAACAGAGCTCCACAGCAATAATACCCTCAGTAACAGAGCTCCACAGCAAAAATACCCCAGTAACAGAGCTCCACAACAATAATACTCATAGTAACAGAGCTCCACAGCAATAATACTCCCAAAACAGAGCTCCACAGCAATAATACGCCCAGTAACAGAGCCCCACAGCAATAATACCCCCAGTAACAGAGCTCCACAGCAATAATACTCATAGTAACAGAGCTCCACAGCAATAATACTCCCAGTAACAGAGCTCCACATCAATAATACTCCCAGTAACAGAGCTCCACAGCAATAATACTCATAGTAACAGAGCTCCATAGCAATAATACTCCCAGTAACAGAGCTCCACAGCAATAATACTCCCAGTAACAGAGCTCCACAGCAATAATACTCCTAATAACAGAGCTCCACGGCAATAATGCTCCCAGTAACAGAGCTCCACAGCAATAATACCCCAGTAACAGAGCTCCACAGCAATAATACTCCCAGTAACAGAGCTCCACAGCAATAATACTCCCAGTAACAGAGCTCCACGGCAATAATACCCCCAGTAGCATAGCTCCACAGCAATTATACTCCCAGTAACAGAGCTCCACAGCAATAATACTCCCAGTAACAGAGCTCCACAGCAATAATACCACCAGTAACAGAGCTCCACAGCAATAATACTCCAAGTAACAGAGCTCCACAGAAATAATACCCCCAGTAACAGAGCTCCACGGCAATAATACCCACAGTAACAGAGCTCCACAGCAATAATACTCCCAGTTACAGAGCTCCACAGCAATAATACTCATAATAACAGAGCTCCACAGCAACAATACTCCCAGTAACAGAGCTCCACAGCAATAATACTCATAGGAACAGAGCTCCACAGCAATAATACTCCCAGTAACAGAGCTCCACAGCAATAATACTCATAGTAACAGAGCTCCACAGCAATAATACTCCCAGCAACAGAGCTCCACAGCAATAATACTCATAGTAACAGAGCTCCACAGCAATAATACTCTCAGTAACAGAGCTCCACAGAAATCATACTCATAGTAACAGAGCTCCACAACAACAATACTCCCAGTAACAGAGCTCCACAGCAATAATACCCCCAGTAACAGGGCTCCACAGCAATAATACTCCTAGTAACAGAGCTCCACAGCAATAATACTCATAGTAACAGAGCTCCACATCAATAATACTCCCAGTATTAGAGCTCCAGAGCAATAATACCCTCAGTAACAGAGCTCCACAGCAATAATACTTATAGTAACAGAGCTCCACAGCAATAATAATACTCCCAGTAACAGAGCTCCACAGCAATAATACTCCCAGTAACAGAGCTCCACAGCAATAATACCCCCAGTAACAGAGATCCACAGCAATAATACCCACAGTAACAGAGCTCCACAACAATAATACTCCCAGTAACAGAGCTCCACAGCAATAATACCCCCAGTAACAGAGCTCCACAGCAATACTACTCCCAGTAACAGAGCTTCACAGCAATAATACCGCCAGTAACAGAGCTCCACAGCAATAATACTGCCAGTAAGAGAGCTTCACAGCAATAATACCACCAGTAACAGAGCTCACAGGAATAATACCCCCAGTAAGAGCTCCACAGCAATAATACCCCCAGTAACAGAGCTCCACAGCAATAATACCCACAGTAACAGAGCTCCACAGCAATAATACTCCCAGTAACAGAGCTCCACAGCAATAATACCCCCAGTAACAGAGCTCCACAGCAATAATACCCACAGTAACAGAGCTCCACAGCAATAATACTCCTAATAACAGAGCTCCACAGCAACAATTCTCCCAGTAACAGAGCTCCACAGCAATAATACTCCCAGTAACAGAGCTCCACGGCAATAATACTCCCAGTAACAGAGCTCCACGGCAATAATACCCCCAGTAACAGAGCTCCACAGCAATAATACTCCCAGTAGCATAGCTCCACAGCAATTATACCCCCAGTAACAGAGCTCCACAGCAATAATACCACCAGTAACAGAGCTCCACAGCAATAATACTCCAAGTAACAGAGCTCCACAGCAATAATACCCCCAGTAACAGAGCTCCACAGCAATAATACCCACAGTAACAGAGCTCCACAGCAATAATACTCCCAGTTACAGAGCTCCACAGCAATAATACTCCTAATAACAGAGCTCCACAGCAACAATACTCCCAGTAACAGAGCTCCACAGTAATAATACCCCCAGTAACAGAGCTCCACAGCAATAATACTCCCAGTAACAGAGCTCCACAGCAAAAATCCCCCCGTAACAGAGCTCCCCAGCAATAATACTCCCAGTAACAGAGCTCCACAGCAATAATACCCCCGTAACAGGGCTCCACATCAATAATACTCCCAGTAACAGAGCTCCACAACATTAATACTCCTATTAACAGAGCTCCACAGCAATAATACCCCCAGTAACAGAGCTCCACAGCAATAATACTCCCAGTAACAGAGCACCACAGCAATAATACTCCCGGTAACAGAGCTCCACAGCAATAATACTCCTAATAACAGAGCACCACAGCAATAATACTCCCAGTAACAAAGCACCACAGCAACAATACTCTTAGTTACAGAGCTCCACAGCAATAATACTCCTAATAACAGAGCTCCACAACAATAATACTCCCTGTGGCAAATCTAAATTGTAGTTTTAAGATGAATGGTATAATTTTCCTGCTATGTTTTGTATTCTGAAATGTATGCGGCATTCGTGTGTTACAGCACTCGAATACCGCTAATGTTAAACCTGAGTATCCACGAACAGTAAATCACCGCACTGTTCGTGAGTTAAGCAAAGTACCGAATGGGAGACCACCCATAGACGGTCGTGTGTCTCCAATTAGGTACTTTGCAACATTGTGTCAAAGCTAATTGCGGTTTGTTGCAGGTAGCCGCCATTCGTGTACCGAACACGAGGTGGCGGCCATCTTTGTTCGCGGAAAGCCAGCGGGGTTTTGTCGTCGAGTGCCTGGAACTAAAATCGGCTACTCGACAACACAAGCCCTGCTGGACTTCCGAGCCGTTCGGGAGTTTACCGGTTTCGGGACTTTCATTCCCTCAGTTCAGGCAATCGTTTAAACGAATTGGTCCTGATAAGGGAAACTGAACGGCGTTCGGTTGTCTGTGCTGGGATCTGAGCGCAAGTTCACTTAACTGTGCGCCCAGGTCCCAGCTATGTAATAAATGGTTAACTATCTGTATAGCATAAATATTATGTTAGTTACGGATTTTAACCCCTTAAGGACTGGACTGTTTTTGCGATGTTGTACATTTGCGACCAGGCATCTTTTTACACTTTTGTGGTGGTTGTGTTTAGCTGTAATTTTCCGCTCTCTCATTTACTGTTCCCATACAAATTATATATTGTTTTTTTCAGGACAAAAAGGGCTTTCTTTACATACCATTATTTATATAATCTCATGTAATTTAATTAAAATAAAATAAAAAAATATGATACAAAATTTAAAAAAATACATGTTTTTTGACTTTTACTTGAAAAATCATTTATTCATCTACAAAAGCGAATGAAAAAAAACTGCTAAATAGATTAAAAATGTTGTCCTGAGTTTAAAAATACCCAGTGTTTACATGCTTTTTTGCAAGTTATAGGGCAATAAGTACAAGTGGGATATAGCGGTTTCAAAACATACAATTTTTAAATTTATCAATAGTGACATTGTAACACTATTATCTGTCATAAATCTCTGAAAAACACCCCACATGTACATATTTTTTTTAAAGTAGACAACCCAGGGTATTCAATATGTGGTTATGGGGTATGTCCAGTGTTTTTTAGTAGCCACTTAGTCACAAACACTGGCCAAAGTTAGCGTTCATATTTGTTTGTGTGTGAAAAAAGTAAAAAACTAAATTGAACGCTAATTTTGGCCAGTGTTTGTGACTAAGTGGCTACTAAAAAAGACTGGACATACCCCATTTGCAATACCTTGGGTTGTCTTCTTTTGCAAATGGTATGCCATCATGGGAGTAATTCTCATTCCTGGGCTACCATACTGTCACGGTAATATACCCCAACACGCAGGAATAGTCCAGATAGTCAAGAGACAAGAAAGCAGGATTCGTCTTACCGGACCTTAGAATGGCCGGACTAGACGAGTACAAGAAAAGACAGAGTCCAGAACAAGCCGAGGTCAAGGGAACGGAGAGACAGCGTAAAGTAGAACAAGCCAGGGACTGGTGCACAGGAGAGCAAACCGGCGGATAAACAAGCAAGGATAAAGAGAGAGCGGAGTCAGGAACAAAGCCAAGGTCAAGCACCAAAAAAACAACTGCACGATACAAGCACTAAAGGGAACTGGACAGAAACCACGATAGGGCAAGGTGCAAAGGAAACAGGCGAGTATAAATACCCTAATGTTCACTTTGATTGGCCCCTGTCATATCCACGCCCCCAAAACGTGAGTGTATGGGGAACGTGGCATGACAGGGGCCAATGGGAGACTGATTCTAATTTTGTCTCCCACTGTCCCTTTAAGAGCGCGCCCGAAACGCGCAGCGCGCTCTTAGTGTCAGGCGGGACACGTGACCGCTTCTCGCGGTCACTGCCCGCCCGACTGATCTCATCTTGGGATGAGCCGCGCGCGGCTCGTGCAGGAGCAGGACCGCGCGCGGCGAGAAGAGAGGACCCCGGCCGGCCCCTGGAGAGGGTAAGTACTGCTACACATACGCTCTCAAAGGCAACGTAACCAACCTGGCCATTTTCAACGTAAAAATATGTGACCCATATATTTGACCCTGTAACTTTCAAAAACGCTATAAAACCTGTACATGGGGGGTACTGTGATACTCGGGAGACTTTTCTGAACACAAATATTAATGTTTCAAAACAGGAAAGCGTATCACAACAATTATATCATCAGTAGAAGTGCTGTTTGGGTGTAAAAAATGCAAAAAAAGTCACTTTCACTGACAATATCATGGCTGTGATATTTTTTACTGTTTTGAATCACTAATATTTGTGTTCAGCGAAGTCTCCTGAGTAAAACAGTACCCTCCATGTACAGGTTTTAGGGTGTCATAGAAAGTTACAGGGTAAAATACAGTGCTAGCAAATTAAATTCTCCGGTCTTTCGTCCTGGGTTGGCAGCAAGGTCCCTCAAATTGCAATCAATAAAATTACTTAATTATGTAAAAATATTACATAAATACGCATGTAGAATTTAAATATATATGCATATTTATATATTTGAAGTCTACGTGTATATTTATATAATTATTTATGTAATTTTGTATATGGACATATGTATATTTTGTATTATTATTATTTATTTATATATACATAGATATATATACAATTTTGTTCTAAGTGTATTTTGATATAAATATATATATATGTAACGGACCATTTCGCTTACAAGAGGATAAAACCCAGGTTAGGCGATAATCCCCTTTTTGAGAGACAGGCACAGCTACTGCAGAACACCAAACTCCCGAACTGGATACAAGATAACACTCCGAACTGGAACAGCTGAACAAGAAAAGCATACAATCCACTTACACTCCTGGCAGTCAGCTTACAATCCAATTCCCCCCAAGAACGAGACGACACTTCATTTTGAGGGTTAAACAGGAACTGAGGACTGGCTCATCCAGCCTGGCTTTTATTTCCAACTCACACATACAGGCCACACCCAGGGGGAGGCATAAAAGAACCAATGACATAGATGTTACCTCCCACACATCCCCTCCCCTTAGTGTGACACATAATCCCATTATGCATACAGAGTAAAATATACTTTTACACAACTTTCATAACTTTAAAACCATACATCACATTCACATAAAAATACATATCCACAATCAATCCATTCAGGGGAACAACATATTTAAAAATGGCATGAATCCCACCAGGGGTTCAAAAGTTACTAAAAGTATCTTTTGTTCCTTTCTGGCTGGCTGAAAAACATCCCCACAATGCACCCTGGTTTCCTCCCTTCTGCCCTGGAGTTAATTGGAGAAGTAATCCAATTACCCAGGACTAAAGGCAGACTCCATTAACTGATACCGGAGAAACTGACGGAAGCCAAGCACAGAGAGATGGACACAGGTTTCTTCAGGAAGGAAGAGATTCTTTATTGGATCACCGATCGGGACTCAGAGGGACTAGCGTCACCAAAATACAGCAAGTTCTGAGCCCCGGACAATAGTGCAGGCTCCTTATATAGGCACATAACTCCTCCCATATTAAGCTCCACCCGCACATTCTCTTAACCAATCAACACAAATAAGAATTAACTTCCTGCTTGACCGCATGGCTTGTCCAGCACAATGGATCAGACCAGGGGTTCAAAAGTTAGTAAAGTATCTTTTAAAACCCCTAGCTTTCCAGGGCCTTCTCTGTGCTGGAGAAGTAATCCAATTACCTCCCAGCACAGAGACAGACTCCATTAACCACATGGTTACAGAAAGACATAAAACACTTTAAAATACAGAAAGTTACTTTTTATCCATAACACACAGACATTTCACATATCCCCAGATAGCTGGGATCTGAGCGCACAAAACTACCGAATAGCGCGCAGATCCTATTCACACAGTACAATTGCCATGGAGCTAAAGTCTTTCCCATAGTCTTTCATTATATGAATAGGCTCCATGGTATAGCTATCTGGGGTATCACATTCCCATAAAGTCTGGTCCATAGTCCAAAGGCAAGAGGCGGGCAATCAGCCCCCTCCAAGGACACGTGGCGAGGTCGGTTTCGACACAATATATATTAATATCAAAATACAATTAGAATAAAATTTCATATAGATATATAGTTCTTTTTTAATTTTTTATTATTATTTTTAAATTTTTTAATTTAATTTAAATTACTTATTATTTGTATTTTATAATAATATATATATACAATATATATAGTTATTATATATATTATATATATACACGTGTGTAGTTTAATTATACGTGTATTTTTATATTAATATATGTACATATTAATATAGAAATACACTTGGCATGACATTATATATATGATATATAGACATATATTATATAGATATAATATGCCTATATGTCATATATATATATATAATATATATATATTTTAATTAACATTAACTTTAATTTTTTTTATGATTTTACACTGGCAGGGAGACTGCCTGTCAGCACAGACAGTCCCCCTGCAGGCAGAGACTAGGACACCTATTGCGACCATGTGGTCGCCCTATTGGGCGATCACATGGCCACAGGGGTCCTAATCCGCCATGGGGAGACTGTCTGGGCTGCAGGCAGTCTCTCCACACCGGGACCAACGCCGATCACCGCCGGGGGAACGACGGCGATCGGGTAAGTACATAAGACCGCTGTGACGGTTCAAGACCGTCAGCGGTCGGCAACGGTAAAATGCCGATGACGATCCTGAACCGTCACCGGTCCTTAAGGGGTTAATATAAAAACTGTGTTCCTCTGTACCAAGGGATACTCCCATTAGCAATGCATTCTGGGATAAGTATCTCCTTGGTACAGCAATGTATGATGGGTATTGTAGGTGTAAAACCCAGTCCCCCATGTAGTCCCCTACTGGACAATCCCTGCATTGGGACTTGGGAAACCCTGTACATCTGCAACCTCATAAATACTGTTCCAGTAATTAAAAACCTCAGTTGAACTCCAAGCTATGTGTCATCTAGTTCTTGGGAGGAAGGGATTGTAACTACGCTACCTGCATTTTGCCTGTTTTGGATCTGCTTATCCTGTCTACCAGCGGAGATACCTTGGATAATACTACTACTCCGCTACACTCCCAGTTACAGAGCTCAACAGCAATAATACTCCCAGTAACAGAGCTCCACAGCAACAATACGCAGAGTAATGTGATTTAACAAAGCTCCACAGCAATTATACTCCCAGTAATGTGTGAGTGTATAACAGAGCTCCACAGCAATAATACTGCCAGTAATGTGTGAAGATCTAACAGAGCTCCACAGCAATAACACTCCAAGTAATGTGTCTGCGTGTATAACAGAGCTCCACACAATAATACTCCCAGTAATGTGTCTGAGTGTATAACAGAGCCCCACAGCAATAATACTCCCAGTAATGTGTCTGAGTGTAAAACAGAGCTCCCCAGCAATAATACTCCCAGTAATGTGTCTGAGTGTATAACAGAGCTCCACAGCAATAATACTCCCAGTAATGTGTCTGAGTGTATAACAGAGCTCCACAGTAATAATAGTCCCAGTAATGTGTCTGAGTGTATAACAGATCTCCACAGCAATAATACTCCCAGTAATGTGTCTGAGTGTATAACAGAGCTCCACAGCAATAATACTCCCAGTAATGTGTCTGAGTGTATAACGGAGCTCCACAGCCATAATACTCCCAGTAATGTGTCTGAATGTGTAACAGAGCCCCATAGCAATAATACTCCCAGTAATGTGTCTGAGGGTATAACAGAGCTCCACAGCAATAATACTCCCAGTAATGTGTCTGAGTGTATAACAGAGCTCCACATCAATAATACTCCCAGTAATGTGTCTGAGTGTATAACAGAGCCCCACAGCAATAATACTCCCAGTAATGTGTCTGAGTGTATAACAGAGCTCCACAGCAATAATACTCCCAGTAATGTGTCTGAGTGTATAACAGAGCTCCACAGCAATAATACTCCCAGTAATGTGTCTGAGGGTATAACAGAGCTCCACAGCAATAATACTCCCAGTAATGTGTCTGAGTGTATAACAGAGCTCCACATCAATAATACTCCCAGTAATGTGTCTGAGTGTATAACAGAGCCCCACAGTAATAATACTCCCAGTAATGTGTCTGAGGGTATAACAGAGCTCCACAGCAATAATACTCCCAGTAATGTGTCTGAGTGTATAACAGAGCTCCCCGGCTATAATACTCCCAGTAATGTGGCTGAGTGTATAACAGAGCCCCACAGCAATAATACTCCCAGTAATGTGTCTGAGGGTATAACAGAGCTCCACAGCAATAATACTCCCAGTAATGTGTCTGAGTGTATAACAGAGCTCCACAGCAATAATACTCCCAGTAATGTGTCTGAGTGTATAACAGAGCCCCACAGCAATAATACTCCCAGTAATGTGTCTGAGTGTATAACAGAGCTCCACAGCAATAATACTCCCAGTAATGTGTCTGAGTGTATAACAGAGCCCCACAGCAATAATACTCCCAGTAAGTGTCTGTGTGTATAACAGAGCTCCACAGCAATAATACTCCCAGTAATGTGTCTGAGTGTATAACAGAGCTCCACAGCAATAATACTCCCAGTAATGTGTCTGTGTGTATAACAGAGCTCCACAGCAATCATACTCCCAGTAATGTGTCTGAGTGTATAACAGAGCTCCACAGCAATAATACTCCCAGTAATGTGTCTGTGTGTATAACAGAGCCCCACAGCAATAATACTCCCAGTAATGTGTCTGTGTGTATAACAGAGCTCCACAGCAATAATACTCCCAGTAATGTGTCTGTGTGTATAACAGAGCTCCACAGCAATAATACTCCCAGTAATGTGTCTGAGTGTATAACAGAGCTCCACAGCAATAATACTCCCAGTAATGTGTCTGAGTGTATAACAGAGCCCCACAGCAATAATACTCCCAGTAATGTGTCTGAGTGTATAACAGAGCTCCACAGCAATAATACTCCCAGTAATGTGTCTGAGTGTATAACAGAGCTCCATAGTAATCATACTCCCAGTAATGTGTCTGAGTGTATAACAGAGCCCCACAGCAATAATACTCCCAGTAATGTGTCTGAGTGTATACCAGAGCTCCACAGCAATAATACTCCCAGTAATGTGTCTGAGTGTATAACAGAGCTCCACAGCAATAATACTCCCAGTAATGTGGCTGAGTGTATAACAGAGCTCCACAGCAATAATACTCTCAGTAATGTGTCTGAGTGTATAACAGAGCTCCACAGCAATAATACTCTCAGTAATGTGTCTGAGTGTATAACAGAGCCCCACAGCAATAATACTCCCAGTAATGTGGCTGAGTGTATAACAGAGCTCCACAGCAATAATACTCTCAGTAATGTGTCTGAGTGTATAACAGAGCTCCACAGCAATAATACTCCCAGTAATGTGTCTGAGTGTATAGCAGAGCTCCACAGCAATAATACTCCCAGTAATGTGTCTGAGTGTATAACAGAGCTCCACAGCAATAATACTCCCAGTAATGTGTCTGAGTGTATAACAGAGCCCCACAGCAATAATACTCCCAGTAAGTGTCTGTGTGTATAACAGAGCTCCACAGCAATAATACTCCCAGTAATGTGTCTGAGTGTATAACAGAGCTCCACAGCAATAATACTCCCAGTAATGTGTCTGTGTGTATAACAGAGCTCCACAGCAATCATACTCCCAGTAATGTGTCTGAGTGTATAACAGAGCTCCACAGCAATAATACTCCCAGTAATGTGTCTGTGTGTATAACAGAGCCCCACAGCAATAATACTCCCAGTAATGTGTCTGTGTGTATAACAGAGCTCCACAGCAATAATACTCCCAGTAATGTGTCTGTGTGTATAACAGAGCTCCACAGCAATAATACTCCCAGTAATGTGTCTGAGTGTATAACAGAGCTCCACAGCAATAATACTCCCAGTAATGTGTCTGAGTGTATAACAGAGCCCCACAGCAATAATACTCCCAGTAATGTGTCTGAGTGTATAACTGAGCTCCACAGCAATAATACTCCCAGTAATGTGTCTGAGTGTATAACAGAGCTCCACAGTAATAATACTCCCAGTAATGTGTCTGAGTGTATAACAGAGTCCCACAGCAATAATACTCCCAGTAATGTGTCTGAGTGTGTAACAGACCTCCACAGCAATAATACTCCCAGTAATGTGTCTGAGTGTATAACAGAGTCCCACAGCAATAATACTCCCAGTAATGTGTCTGAGTGTGTAACAGACCTCCACAGCAATAATACTCCCAGTAATGTGTCTGAGTGTATAACAGAGTCCCACAGCAATAATACTCCCAGTAATGTGTCTGAGTGTGTAACAGACCTCCACAGCAATAATACTCCCAGTAATGTGTCTGAGTGTATAACAGAGTCCCACAGTAATAATACTCCCAGTAATGTGTCTGAGTGTGTAACAGACCTCCACAGCAATAATACTCCCAGTAATGTGTCTGAGTGTATAACAGAGCTCCACAGCAATAATACTCCCAGTAATGTGTCTGAGTGTATAACAGAGCTCCACAGCAATAATACTCCCAGTAATGTGTCTGAGTGTATAACAGAGCTCCACACAATAATACTCCCAGTAATGTGTCTGAGTGTATAACAGAGCCCCACAGCAATAATACTCCCAGTAATGTGTCTGAGTGTATAACAGAGCTCCACAGCAATAATACTCCCAGTAATGTGTCTGAGTGTATAACAGAGCTCCACAGCAATAATACTCCCAGTAATGTGTCTGAGTGTATAACAGAGCTCCACACAATAATACTCCCAGTAATGTGTCTGTGTGTATAACAGAGCTCCACAGCAATAATACTCCCAGTAATGTCTGAGTGTATAACAGAGCTCCACAGCAATAATACTCCCAGTAATGTGTTTGTATAACAGACCTCCACAGTAATAATACTCCCAGTAATGTGTCTGAGTGTATAACAGAGCCCCACAGCAATAATACTCCCAGTAATGTGTCTGAGTGTATAACAGAGCTCCACATCAACAATACTCCCAGTAATGTGTCTGAGTGTATAACAGAGCCCCACAGCAATAATACTCCCAGTAATGTGTCTGAGTGTATAACAGAGCCCCACAGCAATAATACTCCCAGTAATGTGTCTGAGTGTATAACAGAGCTCCACAGCAATAATACTCCCAGTAATGTGTCTGAGTGTATAACAGAGCTCCACAGCAATAATACTCCCAGTAATGTGTCTGAGTGTATAACAGAGCTCCACACAATAATACTCCCAGTAATGTGTCTGTGTGTATAACAGAGCTCCACAGCAATAATACTCCCAGTAATGTCTGAGTGTATAACAGAGCTCCACAGCAATAATACTCCCAGTAATGTGTCTGAGTGTATAACAGAGCTCCACATCAACAATACTCCCAGTAATGTGTCTGAGTGTATAACAGAGCCCCACAGCAATAATGCTCCCAGTAATGTGTCTGAGTGTATAACAGAGCTCCCCGGCTATAATACTCCCAGTAATGTGTCTGAGTGTATAACAGAGCTCCACATCAACAATACTCCCAGTAATGTGTCTGAGTGTATAACAGAGCTCCACACAATAATACTCCCAGTAATGTGTCTGTGTGTATAACAGAGCTCCACAGCAATAATACTCCCAGTAATGTCTGAGTGTATAACAGAGCTCCACAGCAATAATACTCCCAGTAATGTGTCTGAGTGTATAACAGAGCTCCACATCAACAATACTCCCAGTAATGTGTCTGAGTGTATAACAGAGCCCCACAGCAATAATGCTCCCAGTAATGTGTCTGAGTGTATAACAGAGCTCCCCGGCTATAATACTCCCAGTAATGTGTCTGAGTGTATAACAGAGCTCCACATCAACAATACTCCCAGTAATGTGTCTGAGTGTATAACAGAGCCCCACAGCAATAATGCTCCCAGTAATGTGTCTGAGTGTATAACAGAGCTCCCCGGCTATAATACTCCCAGTAATGTGTCTGAGTGTATAACAGAGCTCCACATCAACAATACTCCCAGTAATGTGTCTGAGTGTATAACAGAGCTCCACAGCAATAATACTCCCAGTAATGTGTCTGAGTGTATAACAGAGCTCCACAGTAATAATACTCCCAGTAATGTGTCTGAGTGTATAACAGAGCTCCACAGCAATAATACTCCCAGTAATGTGTCTGAGTGTATAACAGAGCCCCACAGCAATAATGCTCCCAGTAATGTGTCTGAGTGTATAACAGAGCTCCACAGCAATAATACTCCCAGTAATGTGTCTGAGTGTATAACAGAGCTCCACAGTAATAATGCTCCCAGTAATGTGTCTGAGTGTATAACAGAGCTCCACAGTAATAATACTCCCAGTAATGTGTCTGAGTGTATAACAGAGCTCCACAGCAATAATACTCCCAGTAATGTGTCTGAGTGTATAACAGAGCTCCACAGCAATAATACTCCCAGTAATGTGTCTGAGTGTATAACAGAGCTCCACAGCAATAATACTCCCAGTAATGTGTCTGAGTGTATAACAGAGCCCCACAGCAATAATACTCCCAGTAATGTGTCTGAGTGTATAACAGAGCTCCACAGCAATAATACTCCCAGTAATGTGTCTGAGTGTATAACAGAGCTCCACAGCAATAATACTCCCAGTAATGTGTCTGAGTGTATAACAGAGCTCCACAGCAATAATACTCCCAGTAATGTGTCTGAGTGTATAACAGAGCCCCACAGCAATAATACTCCCAGTAATGTGTCTGAGTGTATAACAGAGCTCCACAGCAATAATACTCCCAGTAATGTGTCTGAGTGTATAACAGAGCTCCACAGTAATAATACTCCCAGTAATGTGTCTTAGTGTATAACAGAGCTCCACAGCAATAATACTCCCAGTAATGTGTCTGAGTGTATAACAGAGCTCCACAGCAATAATACTCCCAGTAATGTGTCTGAGTGTATAACAGAGCCCCACAGTAATAATACTCCCAGTAATGTGTCTTTAAATTAAAATAAATGTGTTTAGAACTCAGTGTGCGTAAGTTCTTCTAAATTACATTCTAAAGTTCCCCTCTGATGAGTTGTGGTCGAAACGCGCGTCAGGGGCACTCAGGGACAAGAAATTTACTAAACATGAATCATCTGTACTTTTGGAACCATGCCTAGCTTGTGCCCTGAGTTATACCTTTTAAAACTGTCATTGCCATTCAGACGATGAGGGCTTTTTTCTTTATATATCTCTAGTTATCTTGCTAGTCTAATTATTTATTAAAATAGGAAGCACTTTTTCGTTCCACCAGCAATCACGGTTTTCTCTCCAAGGTGGTATTATTGAAAATCTCTGTACTTTGTAACATTGTATTTGATATACCCTTATTTGTAACCACACGTAGGGATATCAATTTTCACCTAGTTATCTCAGAATGGTTACATTGTATCGGTTTAGCATTGTATCGGTTTAGCATTGTATCGGTTTAGCATTGTATCGGTTTAGCATTGTATCGGTTTAGCATTGTATCGGTTTAGCATTGTATCGGTTTAGCATTGTATCGGTTTAGCATTGTATCGGTTTAGCATTGTATCGGTTTAGCATTGTATCGGTTTAGCATTGTATCGGTTTAGCATTGTATCGGTTTAGCATTGTATCGGTTTAGCATTGTATCGGTTTAGCATTGTATCGGTTTAGCATTGTATCGGTTTAGCATTGTATCGGTTTAGCATTGTATCGGTTTAGCATTGTATCGGTTTAGCATTGTATCGGTTTAGCATTGTATCGGTTTAGCATTGTATCGGTTTAGCATTGTATCGGTTTAGCATTGTATCGGTTTAGCATTGTATCGGTTTAGCATTGTATCGGTTTAGCATTGTATCGGTTTAGCATTGTATCGGTTTAGCATTGTATCGGTTTAGCATTGTATCGGTTTAGCATTGTATCGGTTTAGCCGACGGGCAACGATTTAACTTTGTTAACTATTCTTGCACGATATTCAGTAACCACATTTATTCTGATCACAGGGGATTGAAAAACTTTCGTTTTGCATATATATTAGGGGAAAGGTTCTGAAAACTTTAGAACAGAACCTCGCCATATTCTATCTTTTCAATCTTTCGATCTGATGCACATTTATTTACTGTTTAAGCTGTTTTGAAAAGGACTCTGGATAATTCTCTGAATAATCCTTGGAATTCTCCTAGAAAATAGTCAATCTCAGTACATTGGTGCAAAATATTTGGTTGCATACAATTGTACCGGCTGAACGGATTAGAAAAGGTTTTTGAATATTTCCCTTTTTCAATTACAGCACCAGTACCAGTATTTTTACATCCATTTTTTTTTATACATATAGCATTTATATACATTTTTATATGCATTTTTATTCTATTATATATATATATATATATATTTTTTTCTATTATATATTTTTTGTAGTTCATGTATATATTTATACTATAGCAATTGGCAGAAGATGAAAGTCCTACAGTTTTATTGGATGATGATATATTTCTTTGTTGTTTATAAGTCCTTACTTTTAATGTGAAAGTCTGATGACTGATTACTGCTATTATTTTGAGATTATTTTCAGTCATTTAACCACTTGAGTGGCTGTTTCATGCCTGGAACGCAACGTTAGCGTCATGACGTACGTTGCCGTCCGCAACCGGAAGTATGCGCATGGAACGCAACCGGAAACGGACATTTGGAACGCAAACCTAGATAACACAGACGGACGAAAAACGGCTAAGTTTTTTGCCGCGAAATTACAGAATGAGAGCCATCTGGAGGCAATATACCCTGATGGGAGAAGTGGTTCCAGGAGAGAATTCTCCAATCAACACACGGACTGGTTGTATTTAAGGGACTCTGTTGGGGGTGGGATTATGCATGCTTTGTATTTTATGTGATTGTTTAAACTGCAGAATTTTCTCTGATGAAGTCCAAGTTGTATGGACGAAACGCGTTAGATTGCAGTTATTTTGAAATTTTACCGATTGAATTCTTCAAGGCTATTTACTGCCTTTTGAATAAAGAAACATTTTTTTTACATTTCAATTGGCATTCTTCCATTTCCTGTGAAAGACAGAGCAACCTATCCGTGGAACCTATCCGTGGAAGGCAAATACCATTGTGGGCTTAAAGGCGCATTACCCTACACCATCTCGTGAGTGCAATCTTTGTGGGTTAAATCCAATTATTGTTAATGTACTTCACTATGTGCTATGTATTCCTTTTTTCTTCCTAGTTATTCAGCTGTATCCCATTTTTGCCTATACCCAAACATCAACATGGCTCCGGGGGAGGGAGGCCAACATCGACAAGGCTCCAAGGGCGGCAGGCCAACATCGGCATGGCTCCGGGGGTGGGAGGCCAACTTCAACTGGTCTCAGAGTGCGGATGGCCAACATTGACAGGGCTCAAAGTACAGGAGGCCAATATCGACAGGGATCAGAGCACAGCCTCCCGACATTAACAAGGCTCAGAGTATGGGAGGAATACTTCATCCATAGGGTCTTGTCAGGATATTTATATCGGCAGACATTTTGTGCTATGATAGAAATTAAAAGTGTATATTGCCAGAGTCACTCAGAACAGAGCAGACTCCATTTTGGATTTCAGGCTAACAAAGAGACATGAAATTTCTATCCTTTTTGTAACTAAATACTAGCCTGAGCTAAGGAATGCATTATATAAACAAGCCAAGTGATAATACAATGAAGTAGGGGGATGGATGCTCTGCCTAGATGTTAATGGAATAGAAATAATTCTAAACCCAGACATTAGTGACAGAGAAGATTAACTAATTTAATTTTACTTTCTAAATTAACAAGATCCCATTGTAAGTTAGGGGTCAATTTTAGTTTCTAACTGTCATTTTAGAAATTACGACAGAAATTGCCGACACAAAGACTGAGGCAAATGCTTTGAACTGACAAGTAAACTTAAATTATGGCAGCCATATAGATATTATTATTATTATTATTGCCATTTATATAGCGCCAACAGATTCTGTAGCGCTTTACAATATTATGAGAGGGGATTTAACTATAAATAGGACAATTACAAATAAACTTACAGGAACGATAGGTTGAAGAGGACCCTGCTCAATCGAGCTTACATTCTATAGGAGGTGGGGTGTAAAACACATTGGGACAGGAATTTGCAATCAAATAAGGTGGGCTGCCCTTTAGGAGAGGGCAAAAGACAGGTATGTGAGGTAGGGGTTAGTCTTGGAGGCCATAAGCTTTCCTAAAGTGATGGGTTTTAAGGCACTTCTTAAAAGATGCAAGACTAGGGGAGAGTCTGATGGCGGTAGGCAGGCTATTCCATAGGAAGGGAGCCACCCGCGAGAAGTCCTGCAAGCGCGAGTTGGCCATACGGGTGCGGACAACAGACAGGAGGTGGTCACGGGCAGAGCAGAGAGACCGAGAAGGGACATACCTATGGATCTGTGAGGAGATATAAGAGGGGCTAGAGTTGTTCAGTGCTTTATAGGTGTGAGTTAGTACCTTGAATTGACTCCTATAGCATACAGGAAGCCAATGTAAGGACTGGCAGAGGGGTGAGGTGTGAGAGAAATGACTAGAGAGGAAAATCAGTCTAGCAGCAGCGTTCATTACGGACTGTAGGAGTGCAGTACGGCTTTTGGGAAGACCCATCAGGAGAGGGTTACAATAATCCATGCGGAAAATTACTAGAGCATGGACAAGCTCCTTGGTAGTATCTGGTGCAAGAAAGGGGCGGATGCGGGCTATGTTTTTAAGATGGAATCTACAGGATTTGGCAACATGCTGGATGTGAGGCTCAAAGGTGAGACCAGAGTCAAGTATGACGCCAAGACAGCACGCTTGCAAGGATGGACTGATGTTGGAACCACAAAGGGAGAGCAAAAGAGGAGGATCAGTATTATGAGGAGGAAAGACAAGGAGCTCAGTTTTTGAGAGATTGAGTTTCAGAAAGCGGGAGGACATCCAGTCAGAGATGGAAGAAAGGCAAGCAGTGACACGTTGCAGGACGGCAGGGGAGAGGTCCGGGGAGGAGAGATATAGCTGGGTGTCATCAGCGTACAGGTGGTAGTGGAATCCAAAAGAGGTAATAAGTTTGCCAAGAGAGGCAGTATAAAGAGAAAATAGAAGGGGACCAAGGACGGAGCCTTGGGGGACTTCAACCAAGACAGGGCGAGGGGAGGAGGTATCATTAGAAAAAGAGACACGGAATGAGCGTTGGGAGAGATAAGAGGAAAACCACGAGAGGACAGAGTCACAGAGACCAAGCGATTGAAGAGTTTGAAGAAGGAGAGCATGATCAACGCTGTTAAAGGCCGCTGAGAGGTCAAGAAGAATTAGTATGGAGTAGTGGCCTTTGGATTTAGCTGCAATTAGGTCGTTAGTAACTTTGATAAGGGCAGTCTCTGTAGAGTGGAGAGGGCGGAAGCCAGATTGAAGGGGGTCAAGGAGAGAGTTGGAATTGAGGAAATGAGACACACGGGTAAAGACAAGTCTTTCCAGAAGCTTTGAGGAAAATGGGAGCAGGGATATGGAACGGTAGTTAGAGGGGGTGGACGGGTCAAGGGATGTTTTTTTTAGTATAGGTACTACAGTGGCATGTTTAAGGTCAGCAGGGACGATGCCAGAAGAGAGCGAGCAGTTGAAGATGTGTGTTAGAGAAGGCACGAGACAAGTGGAGAGAGATCTGATAAGGTGAGATGGGACAGGATCGAGCGGGCAAGTGGTGGGGCGAGAGGAGCAAAGAAGAGCAGCCACCTCTTGGTCAGTAGCTGTGGAGAATGTCTGAAGGGTAGGAAAGGCATGATCTATGTGTGATTGAGAAACAGAAAGGCAAGGAGGGGAGAATTCTTTCCTTAGCTGTTCAATCTTGTCAGTGAAGTAACATGCAAAGTTATCAGCAGTAAGGTTAGTTTGGGGGGTGGCCACAGCATGGCGAAGAAGAGAATTAAAGGTGTCAAAGAGACGCCTGGGGTTGCGGGAACATGAACTAATGAGAGTGGAAAAATAGGACTGTTTGGCAAGGGCAAGGGCTGCACTGTATGAACACAATATGAATCTATAATGGAGAAAGTCTGATTGGGTGCGGGACTTCCTCCAGGAGCGTTCAGCACAACGGGAGCATCTTTGCAGGTAGCGTGTTGATTTAGTATGCCATGGTTGGGGGCGGGTCCTCCTCGAGGTGCTTGTTTGGAGTGGCGCTGCAGTGTTCAAGGCAGATGTAAGAGTAGAGTTATATATGGAGATGGCCTGTGAAGGACAGGAGAGGGAAGGGATGGACGGCAGTTGTGAATCAATGTCAGCTGACAACTGTTGGAGATCAAGAGAATTAAGGTCCCTCCTGAGTTGAGGGGGGTTAGGCTGAGGTTGTTGGGTGAGGGGGTACAAATTATGTCAAAATCGTCATCAGGAAAAGTTAACTGTTTCCTGGATAGGAAAGTTTAGTGAGGCGATGCAGCCCTCTGTGGACCAAATACCTAAATTGCTATATGCAGGGTGACCCCACCTTCAATTTCCTATTGGCTTTATCAAATGATGACATACAGAAAGCCTGGCCCTTTAAAAGTCAGGATCGCAGGCTAAGTGAGGAAGCAAGGAGTTAGAGAAGAGTCAGTTGGAGTTTGGGCTTCCAGATTCAGACATGCAGAAAGGCCTATGACAGACATGTCATAGGCCTTTCTGAGGCTAACACTCAAGCAACACTTACATACTTCCATGCAATCAATCATACACGCATACAACCAATCCTGGAACTACCTACTCATCTGATGAGAACATCTACTTAACTGGTAATTATGCTGGTTTTATTTAATTAATCTGAATTAATTAAAAATCTAATAGCATGATATATGACTGGATAAATCACGGTCAGATTTCGATATTTAGAAATCTTAGTTAATTAAAGAATATATAGTTATAAACATTCCATTCTGCAGGTGGAATTAAGAGTAATTATATAATATATTAATGTGATATTATCACGTTAGCATACCGATGTTTTTATCCAGGTGTATTGATTTGCTCTAAAATAAGATAAGATATCTTTTTAGGCAAATTAAAATTCGGCTTATAGAATGTAGTAGATTATTCTGCTTAATAAGCTGGTTTAAATGTTATTTTAATTAAAATTACATGAGAATAGGATATTATATGCCTAGGAGGATCTAACCAGCGTTGAAAGAGTTACTCAGTTGATCTAACTGCTAGCCAAAGTTTTATGGCCTTTCGCTGTGCTGTGTGGAAGACTTTCTTTCTCTGTGAAGCCCCTCATAAATCTTGTCTTGACAATTGCTGTGTTAACCATTGGAATGTGTATTGCCATTGTATTGCATACTATGTTATACTAAATATTCATTGATTATTATCACGCATGTTACATATTATTATTATTTTATTTGTCACAATAAATTGTATCTATTTTTATAACAAATTGTGATTTTATTTGTATGGAATACATTTCACTTACATGATAACGATTTCTCAGATCTAGAGAATTGAAATTGAATTGAATTTGTTATAAAAATAGATCTAATTTATTGTGACAAATAAAATAATAATAATATGTAACATGCGTGATAATAATAATAATAGTAAGTGCCATATAGGGATGGCCGAAGCTCAGTATTTAGGACACCGGGTAGGAAGCGGCCAGCAAAAGCCAGAACCTGCCAAAATAGAGGCTGTAGCCAAATGGCCAACACCCCGTACCAAAACCCAGGTCCTAGCGTTCTTATGTACCGCAAGGTACTATCGCAAATTTGTGCCCGATTACAGCACCTTGGCGAAACCCGATTTAACCCACAAAAACCTCCCTAAGTTAGTAGTATGTGTGGTGACATTCTGTCATCAAACTAACATGGTGACCAGGGGTCATGTTATCAAGTTCATGTAGATCTTTCTTACAGGGGGATAAGCTTTACTTTGATATGGTAATTTACAAGTCAGGAGAGAGATAGCCACTCCCCCCCATCCTCATTCCTCTCTGTTCCTTCTTGGCTGTGCTACTGAGCAGATGTGCAGACGCCATGTGCTATCTTGGTGAACCATGTTATACTCTGTTGCTTCCTTTTCTTCCTTGGTGGATGTGATGTTGGACTTGCAGCAGTGACCCATTACTAGATGTGAAGGCCTAACCGTGGGTGAGATCAAACGTGTGGGGAAGGGGATTACTATATAGATAGATAGATTTAAAAGGGTTGTTGCTCCGTGGGTCTGGGCTGTGTGTTTGTGATACATTTATAGTATTGTGTTGTTGTCTTCTAAATAAATACCTTTTAATGTAGACGAGCCTTGTGTAATATATATATTAATTTGGTGATACACCACAGTATGGGCCCCAGAGTGTGAACGGTCATTCCAACAACTAAAAACTGCTCTTGTTAACGCACCTGTACTTGCTGCTCCTGATCCAACTAAACGCTTTCTCGTCCATACAGACGCTTCTATGTTTGGATTGGGAGCAGTACTGAGCCAAGTCGGAGCAGATCGTGGCGAGCATCCTGTAGCTTACTTAAGCAGAAAACTTTTGCCCCGAGAAGTAAGCTACGCCGCCATCGAAAAGGAATGCCTTGCCGTGGTGTGGGCCCTCAAGAAGCTGCAACCATATTTGTACGGACAACCATTCTCGCTACTCACAGATCACAACTGTCAGGATATTTATATCGGCAGACATTTTGTGCAATGATAGAAATTAAAATGTATATTGTCAGTCACTCTGAACAGAGCAGACTCCATTTTGTTATTTTCAAGTTAACAAAAGACACAAGATTTCAATCCCTTCTGTAAAACTGACCGCCTTACCAGAGCTGAATGGAATGTATAGTATAAACCAGGGGTAGGCAACCTTCGGCTCTACAGATGTTGTGGACTACATCTCCCTTGATGCTTTGCCAGCAATATGGCTGTAAAAGCATTATGGGAGATGTAGTCCAAAACATCTGTAGAGCCGAAGGTTGCCTACCCCTGGTATAAACAAACCAAGTGATAAGAGACTGTCCAAATTGCTAATGGAATAGAATAAATTCTAAACCCAGACATAGGTGACAGAGAAGATTAAATAATTAAATGTTACTTTCTATACTAACAAGATCCCATTGTATTGAAGAAGTTTATTTTTAGTTCACAAACGGTCATATTAGAAATTACAGCAGAATTTGGAGACACATAGTCTGAAGAAAGCCCAAAGAAATTGTTAGATCTGACGAGAAAACGTGAGTTATGGTAACATATAGATAAGCCAAAATGACGTCAAAATAGCCACAAGGAAAAGTGAACTCTTTCCTGGATAGGTATGTTTAGTGGGACGAGACTGCCATCTATAGACCAAATACTAAGTTGCTATTTAAAAAATAATCCCACCTCTACTGTTCCCATTGGTCTATAGCCAGTGACGAACAGAGAAACTTTCCCTTTAAAAAGTTAAGACAAAGGGAAGAGAGGGGCATTCAAAGGCAATCAAAAAGGCATTCAGAGAATCAGGGCAATCAGGCAATCGGCAATCAGAGCAATCAAAGATCAAGGCAGATGCAAGGGCATGCAAAGGAAGCAGAGAAGGAGCAGTCGGGGACAATGCAGAGAGGCCTCTGACACTCAGAAACTCTTACACTCCATGCAGAGAAAGAGACCCATGACAGACAAGTTCCTGAGACTACCAACCAATCTGACGAAATATCTAATTACTGGTAATTATACTGGGTTAATTTAATTAATTTAAATGAATTAATATTTTCTAATAGCATGATATATGACTGGATAAATCACGATCAGATTTCGATATTCAGAAATCTTAGTTATTAAAGAATATATATGGTTATAGCATCCCAATCTGCAGATGGGATTAATATTAATTATATATATATTAATGTAATTATTATCACATGTTAGCACATCGTGATATTTATTCAGCTGTATTGATTTGCTATAAAATAAGATTAAATATCTGTTTAGGCAAATTAATAAAAATATCAGCTTGTAGAATTATGTAGATTTCTCATTGGATGGATCTAGGAAATGGCTAATGAACTGGTAAAATGTTATTTTATTTAAAATTACATAAGAATAGATCTTAAATGCCTAGAAGAGGTCTAGCCAGCATTGAAAGGGTTATTCTGTCAGCTAAAGCTTTTTACGCTGCATTCTGTTCTCTCTGTGAAACTTTCACATTCTTTCTCTGTGAAGAAAAGTCGTAAATCCTGTCTTGACGGCTAATGCGTAGATTCTAGACTGTCTTAGCCATTAGGAGATGTTTTTATATTACCATTTGTATTGCATACTCATGTTATACTGAATTTCCATTGATTATTGTCACGCATGTTACTTATTATTATTATTTGAATATAAAAATAAATTTTATCTATTTTTATAAACAATTTGTGATTTTATTTATATGGTATACATTTCACTTACACGATACGTTCTTTGGGATCTGAGAATTAAAATAGTGGGTAATTCTCTCTGTTTACTATTATTATCCCATAAATATCCCCACACAACCCGTTGGTATGGCTGAACTGGGAATCAGGAGACAATGCCAGGCTGCTGCGTTGGAGTTTGGCGCTGCAGCCTTTTGACTTTACCATCCAATACCGCCCGGGAAAGCTAAATGGCAACGCCGACTGGTTATCCAGACAAACTGAACTTGAAAAGTGATCTGTGGGTAATCCTCTGGACATCCCCAAGCCGATCCGTTGGGATCAGACTGTGTATGCCGGCTTGGTTCTGGGGGAGCATTGTGGCAAACCTAGCCACTTACAGAGTATTATGTACATATATGCCTGATGTTTGTTTCCATTGTGTCTCTATTCGTGAGAAATGTTACCCCTGTTAAATTTATCTGTATGCAAAGATTTTCACCTAATGTTCCTATGCATTCGTGTGTTATAGCACACGAAATACCGCTAACACGCTGTTGCAAGTTTCACGAACAGTGAATTCCAACCCTGTTCGTGAAACGAACCAAAAGACCGAATGGGAGACCACCCCAGAAGGTCGTGTGCCGCTTGTTAGTAAAACCAAAACATTGTATCCATCTGTTAATGAGCATTCTGTGCGTGGCCACCGTTTGTGTACCTAACACGTGGCGGCGGCCATCTTTGCTTTGTTAGAGTTCAGCGGTGTTTGGTCGTCGAGTGCCTGGAACCGAAATCGGCTACTTGATTTCCAAACACCGCTGGACTTCCATAACGGTCAGGAAACCCTCTCCTTCGGGAAAATAAAACCGTTTGTGAGTTTTCTCTGCTAAAACCCTGTTCGTGTAAATGTCTATTGCGAGCCGCGTTCAGTTGTTCCTGCAGGGATCAGAGCGGTACTTCGGTAGATTGCCTACTTTGTACCTGCTTCATTCTGCCAGCGGAGATACCGTGGATAATACTACTACTCCGCTACAATTTGCGGCTCGCCTGCCCTGGGGCCGCTTTGTGCTGATAAGATATTTCCTGTCTGAGTCTTGTCTTCCCTCCCACAGACGCAAGAGCGCACAGTGTCTGTCTGCAGAGCAGGACAGCCATTCCCCCTTCCCTCCTGCTCGCAGTACCAGAGGTGCGTCTGGCCTGCTTGAGCGGAGAAGAGCAGAGCTGGATCTGGAGGACGAGCTGCTCATCCTAAGGTAGGGGAAGAGGAGCCTGGGGAACCTTCCTGTGTAGTGGGTTTAATTGAGTAGAGGGGCAGTGTATTAATTTGAGGGAGGGGGCAGTGTATTGGATTTGGGGTCAATGGACCCATGGACATGATGACTGGCCGCGCAGCTTTTTGCCACACATGCACAAAGTCTTCCAAGTTTTGCTATGGGAAAGCATTGGATTGGCTGAGATCATCAAGTGAAGAAAACACTCATAGGACTTCAAAACCAACAAAATGTGTTTTACAGCTTTGCAACAGCATTCATTCACCAGGTCAGTCCCATTACCAAACATTCTTAATATGTCAAGGTAGTTGGACTGAAACATTGGTTATATGCAAATCCACATCTCCTTAAAATAAATTCACTCTTTTGTTTACTTTGAAGCCCTACGATGTATAAATGTAAACCTTGTTTATTTGGCCTGTGTTAAGCCTTTGAGTTTGACATGCTTGGTGTACATGTACATACCTTGACGCAATCTAATAATTTAACGCTTTACAGACACAAGTCGGACGGTCGCCTTTACATCTATAGGCCATAATATTTGAAACACTCCAAACAAACAAAACAAGTTTCCAGAATCTTTATTAAAAATATTTTACAAAATATTAATACATTGTAATGTAATACATTATCAAACAGACTGTCATAGTAAGATCATGGTTAGAAAGTATTTAAAAAACGAAAATCACATGCTCTGGCAAGACAATGCCAAACCTGTTTTAGATAATCACAGTAAATAGAAAAAACCTGATAAACTGTTTCACCACTGGACTCCTTTGGCAATATTTAATAATAATAATAAAATAAAAACCTACAGCATGATGTAAAAAATAAAATAAGTACATGATATTAAAGGCAATGTGTAGTCAAAGTTCTGATTGTTGTTTATTGATAATAAATTGACCGTTTTCTAGCTATATATATATGTAAATGCTGTTTTTGTTGTTGCTATGACAATGCATTCTGTAAGAATGTAGCAGCCTCTTACTATGTAAATTCGGAGTTTCTGACAGTTAGGGGGACAATGTATTGCCAAGTTTTGCTGTAAATCCCAGGGTGGGAAATATTCACTCAGGAACCCAGAAAAAACTTATTTGATCTGATTATTAGAAGGTATATAGGTTACGGCACTTATCCCATGTCGCTATGTCTTTACTTCATTGCCACTGGAGTCAGTTTGAAGAATCACAACAAGGGCATAACAGCACAGACCCTTAATCTTACGTCATTGGAGGTTCATCAGGATTGCTGGGAGAAACCGTCTTCACGGATAGATTCCCAAAACAGAATATTACTATTCAAATCTGTTGGACCTGGAATATCAACTAGTACGATGTGTTGTGAGGAGGGAGGAAAGGAACAAGGGGCTTCCAGCTAATTATACATTAAAACAGCGACTAATATCACATTTGCTGCTACATAAGATGACGGATACCTTCCATGACAGCATGTTTAGAGCTGACATGGAGAACTTAAAAGAGTTCACAGAAGCTGGATGACTTTAATAACCAGATGGGAGAGAAACCAAACATTCCACTTTGCAGTAGTTCATAGTATAGGCTACAGAGGTACTTAGTTCTGTAACAGGTAAGTCAGAACATCCTTCATCCCCAAGCAGTCTGTGTCCCCTGTACTGGAGATCAAGGGGAAGAGGAGCAGCCGCAGTTTAATCAGAGATACCCCACTGTCACCTCTGCAAACACTGATGGAGAGCCTCTGCCTGGAACTTCAACTTGCGTAACTCATCCTGAATGTAGTCTGTCACAGCTTTCCTCATCTCAACCTGAGGGAAACCGGGATAAAAATTAACATACATTTCCCTTTTCTCTCAAACCTCCCCCTAATTTAAAAAAAATGATTACAAAAAAATTAATCAAAATGAACTAATGGTGTGGGCTGAATACAGAAGCCCTAATTGACCTAATATAATGAGGAGATATTTTTAAGTAACAGGCTGCTTTTCACTAGACAAGATAAAGAGAGTTCAAGGATACAAAACAAAACAAAAAATCTAACTGCGCACACTAACTCATAAATAATATGAAATTAACCCAAAATCTACATTTTAGATTTGTTCAAATAGCTTCTTAATGACCTAAATCAAGAATTGACATAATTTAAACTGCCGGCAAGTGAGTCACTCACCCTTCATAAATGCAAGTTCTAGGACAAGTAGAGTGATTCTCCCCAAATATCTTGCATCAGGCAAAATCTCTCACTCCATAGGCAGTCAAGGGAGGTAAAAAGGTCCCCTGATCCAAGGATGGAGGGAATAAATTGAAGTGGAGGTGCAAGATGCCCAGGAGAGGGCAATGCAAATAACACATGGAAAAGGCACTTATTTTTCAGGGAATGTAAACACTAGCATTACTTTAACCAGACCTATCCTCACATAAGGTGTGCAAATACAAGACTGCCAGATTCCTGTCTGGGCACTAGGTGTTTGAGAGTATGCTAGAACCAGCTGGGTATCTGATGTCCTTGCTTTGTTCATTAGATTTAATAAGAAATTGATGGGTGGGTAGAGGGGTATCGTTCAATGGACAACAAACCTTAAAATGATGAATAACAAACTTACTGAAAACCAAACCAGATTCAATAATTAAACTCTACGGCCTCAGGAGTAGTATATATATATATATATATATATATATATAAACAAAATGTTCAGAGTCTGGCACTCTACCTTTAAATAGAACAACAGGGAAAAAAGCCTCGGTGCTGCACAGCGTAAATGTATATCCAAGAAAAGAGTAGAGCACTCCAGAGGACTTGTTTCAAGCAATTTATTCCGTGAAGATATATATATATATATATATATATTTATAAATAAATATCGCACTTACAGATGGTGTGTTTTCTGATCTCATCTTCTCCACTATTGCCATTACACTGACCGGTTTACCAACCAAAACTGTAATTTTCTAGAAAAAAGTAATAAGAAAATATTAATCCTTCTCAAACATACCTCCCCCAAATGTAGAGCCCCAACCTTCATCCAGTCCATTTCCAGCAAGTGAGGAGCCCCACCTTCATGCACACCCATCCCCAGCAAGTGAGGAGCCCGCCATCATGCATGTCCCATCCAAGCAAGTGAGGAGCCCCACCTTCATGCATGTCCCTCCCCAGCAAGCAAGGAGCCCACCATCATGCATGTCCCAACCAAGCAAGTGAGGAGCCCCACCTTCATGCATGTCCCTCCCCAGCAAGCGAGGAGCCCACCATCATGCATGCCCAGCCCCAGCAAGTGAAGAGCCTGCCATCATGTATGTCCCTCCCTAGCAAGTGAGGAGCCCATTATCATGCATGCCCCTCCCCAGCAAGAAGTCCTTAACTCCAAACATGCCCCACGACACCAGGTTTTTGGCAGTGAGTCTTAAAACTCTAGCAAACTCCATATGTAGCAATAGTTAGCAAAAGGCTTGAGTTTGGGAGAATTAACTTATAAATATAAAATTTTCAGAGGTACGTCTAAATGTCAATATCTGCTTGACAAGCCCCACATTTATGTTCGACTACACAGGTATCTGGAAGATAATACAATACAAACAAACACTCACCTTTCCACAACGTGGGATATAAGGTGGCTCATTGGGAAGCACATCATTCATTCCTAAATTAAAAATAAATGTCAGGATAGCCATGGTCATAGAACCAGTGATATTAAAACATACATTGCATCAGGAGATCACAAGTAACACACAAAGGAAAGTAGCCAACCAGGAAAGCAGATTATGCTGTGTGACTACAGTGTCCAAGATACGATGGAAGTCTTTTACTTGTCTCAACAGGTTAGTTCTACTGACTGACTGCTCACATAGAGTACTGGCCACATGAACACACACAATGTATGATGATAGCGCCTCTTTAACAGCAATATATAGTCTGAGACTTGAATATGACAAAATATACACAAAGTCCTGGTGTGTAACCAATAAACAGTCCCAACACACTCTGAACACCTATGTGGTATCCTCTCTACCCACACAAAATAGAAAAACCATACATACAATAGGTGGAGTGTGTGTTTTTTTGGATGGATAGTTTGTGATGATGCAGAAATATAAGCAGTACAAGCTGAAAAGACAAAGGGAATAACCAAATCCTAGTGCAATATTGCTAAATTCAAAAGTATAGGTGTGACGAAACCAACCTCGCCACTGGGCATTGGAGAAGCCTGTTTGCCTGCCTCCTACCTGCTGACTATGGCCCCTGGAAAATTGGTACGTTTAGAGAACTATATTTGGGCATATTGTATTTTATTGTGCGACTGCTGGCCCTTTAAGCACAGTGAATGGTATTTTATTGTACTGCTGCTGGCCCTTTAAGAACTGTCTGGGGACATATTGAGACTTTGGGTAACAATACCCTTTAAGACTATGGCCCCTGAAAAGTATGAACTTTTATTGTGTGTGTATGGCCCTTAAAGAACCGTCTGGGGACATCTTGTAACTTTGGTGAACAATGTCCCTTTAAGACTATGTCCCCAGACCTGTAAAATAACTTGTTCCTGGCTTTCTCCCACTTGGTTCAGTAAATAGGGCTTACTGAACCAAGTACCACACAGGCGGACCACCCAGAAGTTAAAGTGTGCAGGCAATTTACCTCCCAGGCTGTGAGGTTACTGCAAGTTAATTGCACGTGGCGGCGGCCATCTTTGTTCAGTCGAATGCGGTCAGCGGTGTATGCTAAAGATTCTGTGGAACTAAAATCGGCTACACATTTTACCGAACACCGCTGACCCTTACCTTCTTCCATACGGAACTTGCAGCTCCAGAGACTAAGTCCCGTTCGAAATGGGACTTAGTCGTTTTTTCGCATGAAATTGACCGGCCGCACAGCCCAAATCTATGGAACTGTTTTGGGCAGGAAAACGTGCTTGCGGTCGGTCATAAAGGACTTCCAGCTAACTTTTGATCCGCTGGAGGGATTTGGCTGAATTTTGAAAGGGTGTATGTTTAAAGTGTGCTGATTCTAAATATATGGTTTTTGGGAAGATTGGATGTACGGTTTTAAAGTTATAGCACATGTATAAAAACTGTATTTTCCCTGGCTGTAATAATTATGTTAACTGGTTATCTGAGGGGAGGGAACTTGTGGGTTGTAACCGTTATGCTATTGGCTGTTTTACCCCGCCCCTGTGGGCGGTCTTTTATGTGTAAGATGGAAATAAAAGCAGACTGGGTGTGCTAGCACCTCAGATCATCTTGTACCTTCATGAAGTTTCGGCTCATGTTTGGGGGATTGGAGAACTACACTCTGGGGATTGCTATAATCACTATACTCCCCAGGGTATTATCGCTGAGCTCTGCTAAGAGTTGTTCCTGTGCCTGCTCTCTGAAATTCGGAGAGGTCCATCTACTGGAAGCTAGACCCTGGTCTTGGGTCCAGAGTGGGTAGCGTGGCGAGACCCCAACCAAGCTGCGGCGGTTCGTGGGAGTCTACAGTGGTTATGGTGTCTGGTGGAGTGCTTGGAGACCTCGGAAAGCACTAGGAGCATCCGTCAGCGGAGGGTACCCGGTCGGGGTGCCAGCGGTTCTGTTACAATAGGTAAAGAAAATCTCTGGTCTCATACTCACAGAGATGGAGCCAGTGTTACAGTGTTATGTGGTAACTTATAATTTAAATGTGAAATTGGGGATTAGTGATTGAGATCAAACTAAAAAATGGGCTGGAACAAATGGATGTTAGTTAAAGTGAATAAATGTTTAAAGGGGCCCTCTCCCTAAAATAGGGAATGGATGTTAAATATCACTAAAAAGTGTATTAAAAGTGAATGCTTATTCATATAGATGTATTTAAAAGGTGGGGGGGTTATGGTTAAAAGGAATATTCAAATGCTATAGTAAACTAAAAAACTATAATAATAAAACCTTTTGTAAGGGAAGTGGATGTTGCCTCCGAACGTATTTACTTTAAGAAGTGGCATTACTCAAAATCTAAATTCATCCATGCGGGATGAGGGTATTAAAATTACATTTGATTTCTTCCTTGCCTTTTTTCACTGCTTCTAAGGCACAAAAAAAATAGATCTTTCGGATCCTGATTGTGTGTTGTCTTGAAATGCTGGGACACTATGGGTTTCTAGACCTTTTTTAATATTTGGTATATGTTCAGCGATCCATTAAGTGGGCGAATAGTTCTCCCAATGTATAAAAGATTGCATGGGCATTTTAAAACATATATGACACCTTTTGAATGACTTGTTAGGTGGTCTTTAATGGTATATGGTTTGCCTATAATGTGACTTGTCTGTGAGGTGCCTTTTATTACTTTTAGTTTCCCTATATGAGAGATAATTCCCACTTCCATAAAAGCCTAAAAGGTAATTTAAAAAATGATTTGGTTTCTCGGTCTCTAAACAGCTCTTCACTAAAATGTTTGAGTTTTTGGTTCCTCTATACATTATTTTGTGTTCATGGGTTATAATTTCATTTAGAATCGGGTCATCTTTTAAAATATGCCAATTTTTTTTTTTATGGCCTATTGTACTTTTCTGGTGTTCCCATTATAGCTGCAAATGAAGGATATTTCATTTTTGCCTTGTGAATTATTATTTTGTTTATACGTAAGAAGTTGTTTCCTCAGTAAATGTTTCATATCTTCTAGGTTTTTCTTGAGATCTCTTCCTTCAAAGCCTCTTTCCAAGAATTGTTTCTACAGATGTTCAGCTTGTTCTACATAGTCATTTCCCCCTGTACAGTTCCTTCTTATCCTCAGGAACTGTCCCCTTGGGACATTCGTTAAGCAGGGTTTGTGGTGGAAACTGGTTCTATCTCTGTAGCTGTTCGTATGAACAGGTTTGAAGTAGTTCTTGGTTTTGATTGAAGAGTCTTTGATGTAAATGTTTAGGTCAAGAAAATTGATTTCTGTGGAACTTTTAGAGCATGTTAATTTGATTCCCTAATCATTGTTACTAAGGAACTTTAATAAATTATCTAGGTCCATGCTGTTACCCTTCCAAATAAAAAAATATATCATCTATATATCGTCGCTAGGACACCAAGTTTGCAACCCAGCCATGCCTCTGGGAGATAAATTGTTCTTCCCAATATGCCATAAATAGTTTGGTATAGCTGGGGGCAAACTTAGTGCCCATCACTGTACCACATACTTACTAAAAAGTGGTTAAAATTAATAAAATTCCCTCCAATATAAAATGTATCTGTTCTTCTTTAAAATGTGATTTCTCCAAAAAATACTTGACTGATTTTATACCTTTTTCATGTGGAATGATACTATACAATGAACGGATGTCACGTGTAATCAATGTATATCCTCCTTTCCATTGGGTTTGTTCCAAATCTGTAGCATATGGATAGTATATTTTAGATAAAATGGATTCTTTACTACTAGTGGCTGTAACAGGATATCTATATATTCAGAAACCCTTGCCAATACTGATACAATCCCTGATATAATAGGCCTTCCTGGGGGGGTTGATTGTATCCTTGTGTACCTTAGGCAGGTGATAATAGATTAGTATTCGTGGATTAGGCATTAACAGGTATTTACCTTCTTTCTCATGTAGAATTTGCAGTGCTTTCCCTTTCTCTATATATAGCCTAAACTTCTCCTTTATGTTTTCTAAAGGGTTAGATGGTAATTCTTTGTATGTTTGAGGATCTGAGAGAAGTCTCTCTGACTCCTTTATATTTTTTTCTCTATTGAAAATAACGATTCCTCCCTCTTTGCCGGCTGGCTTTATTATTAAATCCCTATTTTTCCCTCATATTTTCCAAGGATTTTTATTCCCTTTTAGATAAGTTATGTTTGTATTCATTCAATTTTGTATTTTATCCACTTCCTTCATGACCATGATCTCAAATGCTTTCATTTGATCTGAAATCATGTGTTTAGGAACGAAGGTTGACTTTTCTTTCACCAATGTGTGTTCATATTCTTCACTATACTCCTGTGTCGCTTGGTCCTCTACCATAAAACATTTTTTTAGGCATAGACGCCTAACAAAATTATTTCTATGCACAAAAAAATTTAATTTGTTAAAGTCTGACGTAGGTGCAAACCTTAGACCTTTCTTAAGAATCTCTTTCTGTTCCACTGTAAGTGACTCGTCTGTCAAATTTAAAATTCCATCCATATTTATCTCTTGTTCTGCTTCTCTCTGTACATTCGTTCTTCTCCTTCTTCTCTTTCTTCTTCTATTGACCTCTGTCGTTTGCCTGGAGACTCCTGAGGATGTATTTTCTGTGGCCCCCACGATCTGTTGATCGTTGTTTTTAAAAAAAAAAAAAAGATGATATAAGCGTTTAGGGGGGAGAATTGGGTCTTTGTAGTGTCTGGTGACTAGTGGATGCCTTTGGTGATTCCGATCTTCTTCTTACCCTATCTCTAGTTATAGTTTGGTTGTTTCTCTTATAACGTTCCCTCAATGGTCCTTCTTTTACAACTTCGCTGTAGATCCTGGAGACTGAAATATGATGTTGAGCAGGTTAGAGTACAGTATGATCAGACACTCACCCATGTGCCAGACAGGAAGAATAATTGGATTCTGTCTGCACTCAGATATCAAACGTCCAATGCCTGAAGAGAGAAGTGAGTTTATTACTATTTGCCGTAAAGATGGTTAGATCAAATAGAACATAATGTTATATATGGAGCACTCACCCCACTTTAATCTCACAAAGTCCTGGCTCATATTAACTTTTCCTAAAAAAAAAAAAACAAAAAAAGAAATCGATCAAAACAATGCCAAAAAATAAAAAGTCCATCAAGTGTAATGTAGCGGAAAACCTGCTAAACTGTGAACAGACCAGATTACCTTGTAGTGTGTGTGCTGTCCTGACATCCCTTTCGTGTGTTTCCCTATCCTGACCCTGTTTTTCATTAATTGTACTTGCAAAGCTATCTGCTCCCCGTTTGGGAGAGCTCATACGAATGGGTTCCGTTCGTCTCCCGAACGGGGACCACTCCAAGATCCCATTTAGAATGTTTGCGAAAACCGCAAACTGCAAGAGAAGCCTCGGCGCGTGCCAACCCCTGGGTGATGGCCCGTTCGTTAGAGCTTTCGCAGATTGCTTCTCGTTTCGTTCGGTTCCCGAACTAGGACCTCCCTAGTGCCCTTTGGAATGTTCACACCAATCAATTAGAACATCGGCAACTTGCAACATAAGTGCGAAAGCACAATAACATTTAGCAAAAAGTGTGAACCGCAAGGGAAGTAATTAATGAGTGCTTCCCCTGGGGGGTGGCCGCCGTTCGTATGGAAGCCGTTCGTATGGACGAACACCGACCAGAGGGAGCATTTGTATCCCCAAAGGAGATGCTTCCCTTGCCTGATTTCACACAGGGACTTCACGAACAGAGTAGGTTCGCGCGGGACACCGTTGTGAAGGTCCCTGAGACTGGTAGGGACATTCCTTGGGGACAATGTCTGTTTGGCGGGCTTTCTGTAGCTGTGAGTCAGAGGCGGGAAGCTTTTTTCCACGCTGGAACTCCCAGGTACAGAGGTCAATGGGATAAAGACCCCTAGTCACCGGAAGTGGGAAACCCTGAGGATGGGTGGCGGGAACTGGGGACAAAGAATCTGGAGTTCCTGTCACACGCACAGGCCCCTGGGAGCGGGAGGAGGCTGGGAGGAGACATTGAATGGCGGGAACCTGGGACAAAGGTCGTCCAGTGACTGGGGAAAAATGGGTCTCTTCATTCATTCATAGCGGAGGTAACCAGTCGGGTTACCCACAGTCCGCTACATGGAAAACCACAAAACCCAATTGACATCGCCTGGAAAGCTCTAAAACCACCCCTAGCACCTCCCCATCCCATACATCATATGGCACAGCACATGCAGATCCAGCCTGTAGGAAGCTCTAAAACCAGCTCCCCATACATCATATGGAACACATGCGGACGCAGCCAATAGGGAGCTCTAAAACCAGCTCCCCATACATCATATGGCACATCACATGTCGAGACAGCCTGTGGGAAGCTTTAAAACCAGCTCCCCATACATCATATGGTACATCATATGCAGAGGCAGCCTGTGGGAAGCTCTAAAACTAGCTCCCCATACATCATATTGCACACCACATGCCGAGACATCCAGTGGAAAATGTAAATATTGACTGATTAGTTGGCTTAACTTAATTTTATGTTCCTTGCTCTGTAACGAACATTCATTAAGTCTCCACTTCCCTATTCATGGTGAGAGGGTTGGCATCCGGAGGGTTATTCTGATGGGGGCATGGTCCATCCAAGTAATAGGGCCTACACCTGGGTGGAATAGCATATCTATCCTGGAGTAGGACTTATTGGGAGCTGAATAAAAGATTAAGTCTTTGGTTCCTGGGTGAACAGGGGAGGGGGGGAAAACACTATGGGACAGGGGAGAACACTATGGGACAGGGGAGAACACTATGGGACAGGGGAGAACACTATGGGACAGGGGAGAACACTATGGGACAGGGGAGAACACTATGGGACAGGGGAGAACACTATGGGACAGGGGAGAACACTATGGGACAGGGGAGAACACTATGGGACAGGGGAGTAGGGGGGGAGAACACTATGGGACAGGGGAGTAGGGGGGAGAACACTATGGGACAGGGGAGTAGGGGGGGAGAACACTATGGGACAGGGGAGTAGGGGGGGAGAACACTATGGGACAGGGGAGATGGGGGGGAGAACACTATGGGACAGGGGAGTAGGGGGGGAGAACACTATGGGACAGGGGAGTAGGGGGGAGAACACTATGGGACAGGGGAGTAGGGGGGGAGAACACTATGGGACAGGGGAGTAGGGGGGGAGAACACTATGGGACAGGGGAGATGGGGGGGAGAACACTATGGGACAGGGGAGTGGGGGGAGAACACTATGGGACAGGGGAGTGGGGGGAGAACACTATGGGACAGGGGAGGGGGCATGAACACTATGGGACAGGGGAGGGGGCATGAACACTATGGGACAGGGCAGGGGGCATAAACACTATGGGACAGGGCAGGGGGCATAAACACTATGGGACAGGGGAGGGGGCATAAACACTATGGGACAGGGGAGGGGGCATAAACACTATGGGACAGGGGAGGGGGCATAAACACTATGGGACAGGGGAGGGGGCATAAACACTATGGGACAGGGGAGGGGGCATAAACACTATGGGACAGGGGAGGGGGGAGAAAAGAACAATATGGATAGGGGAGAAAAGAACAATATGGGACAGGGGAGGGGGTGAAGAACACTAAGGGACAGGGGAGGGGATGAAGAACACTATGGGACAGGGGAGGGGATGAAGAACACTATGGGACATTGGGGGGAGAATACTGTGGGACGGGGAAAGAACACTATGGGACAAGGGGGGAGAACACTATGGGACAAGGGGGGAGAACACTATGGGACAAGGGGGGAGGAAGAACACTATGGGACAAGGGGGGAGGAAGAACACTATGGGACAGGGGGGGAGGAAGAACACTGGGACAGGGGAGGGGAGAAAAGAACACTGGGACAGGGGAGGGGAGAAAAGAACACTGGGACAGGGGAGGGGAGAAAAGAACACTGGGACAGGGGAGGGGAGAAAAGAACACTGGGACAGGGGAGGGGAGAAAAGAACACTGGGACAGGGGAGGGGAGAAAAGAACACTGGGACAGGGGAGGGGAGAAAAGAACACTGGGACAGGGGAGGGGAGAAAAGAACACTGGGACAGGGGAGGGGAGAAAAGAACACTGGGACAGGGGAGGGGAGAAAAGAACACTGGGACAGGGGAGGGGAGAAAAGAACACTGGGACAGGGGAGGGGAGAAAAGAATACTGGGACAGGGGAGAAAAGAACTGGGGAGGAGGGGGGGAAAGAACACTAAAAAAGAGGGAGGGGAGAGGAACATTAAGCGGGGGGGGGGGGGGGGGGGGGACGGGACACCACTAAAAGAGAAGGGAAGTTTTTCATATTAGATGAATTAAATGCATTTTAAAAAGTCTAATATAAATACAATTATAGGAAACAAAACATTTTAAAAATAATTTGGGGAAAAAAAAAGTCATTTTCGGTTTCAGTTTTCAGCCAAGGGCATCCTAAATCCCAGAATTTTAATTTCGGTGCATCCCTACAACTATACATCAACTGTGACTTATGTAAGAGAGGCTGTGAACATTGGGGTGATGTAGCCTCCAACTTGGAGTCTAGGGAAAAGTGGCAATTCCCTCCGAACACCAACACACCCTCTGCAAAGTCATCACAAACACAGTTTACGTTTTAAAGCTGGACATTGTGAAGAATTCAGGAGGTATACATTAGCAAAAGTACCAGTGCTAAACACACCCACATTGGTTTCTCTATTACCAGCGCTAAACACACCCACATTGGTTTCTCTCAGTTACCAGCGCTAACCACACCCACATTGGTTTCTCTCAGATACCAGCGCTAACCACACCCACATTGGTTTCTCTCAGTTACCAGCTCTAAACACACCCACATTGGTTTCTCAGTTACCAGTGCTAACCACACCCACATTGGTTTCTCTATTACCAGCGCTAAACACACCCACATTTGGTTTCTCTCAGTTACCAGCGCTAACCACACCCACATTGGTTTCTCTCAGATACCAGCGCTAACCACACCCACATTGGTTTCTCTCAGTTACCAGCTCTAAACACACCCACATTGGTTTCTCAGTTACCAGCGCTAACCACACCCACATTGGTTTCTCAGTTACCAGCGCTAACCACACCCACATTGGTTTCTCAGTTACCAGCGGTAACCACACCCACATTGGTTTCTCTCAGTTACCAGTGCTAACCACACCTACATTGGTTTCTCTCAGTTACCAGCGCTAACCACACCCACATTGCTTTCTCTCAGTTACCAGCGCTAACCACACCCACATTGGTTTCTCTCAGTTACCAGCGCTAACCACACCCACATTGGTTTCTCTCAGTTACCAGCGCTAAAGACACCCACATTGGTTTCTCTCAGTTACCAGCGCTGACCACACCCACATTGGTTTCTCAGTTACCAGCGGTAACCACACCCACATTGGTTTCTCTCAGTTACCAGTGCTAACCACACCTACATTGGTTTCTCTCAGTTACCAGCGCTAACCACACCCACATTGGTTTCTCTCAGTTACCAGCGCTAACCACACCCACATTGCTTTCTCTCAGTTACCAGCGCTAACCACACCCACATTGGTTTCTCTCAGTTACCAGCGCTAAAGACACCCACATTGGTTTCTCTCAGTTACCAGCGCTGACCACACCCACATTGGTTTCTCTCAGTTACCAGCGCTGACCACACCCACATTGGTTTCTCAGTTACCAGCGCTGACCACACCCACATTGGTTTCTCTCAGTTACCAGCGCTGACCACACCCACATTGGTTTCTCAGTTACCAGCGCTAAACACACCCACATTGGTTTCTCCCAGTTACCAGCGCTGACCACACCCACATTGGTTTCTCTCAGTCACCAGCGCTAAACACACCCACATTGGTTTCTCTCAGTTACCAGCGCTAAACACACCCACATTGGTTTCTCTCAGTTACCAGCACTGACCACACCCACATTGGTTTCTCAGTTACCAGCGCTAAACACACCCACATTGGTTTCTCTCAGTTACCAGCGCTGACCACACCCACATTGGTTTCTCTCAGTTACCAGCGCTGACCACACCCACATTGGTTTCTCTCAGTTACCAGCGGTAACCACACCCACATTGGTTTCTCTCAGTTACCAGCACTGACCACACCCACATTGGTTTCTCAGTTACCAGCGCTAAACACACCCACATTGGTTTCTCTCAGTTACCAGCGCTAAACACACCCACATTGGTTTCTCTCAGTTACCAGCGCTAAACACACCCACATTGGTTTCTCTCAGTTACCAGCGCTAAACACACCCACATTGGTTTCTCAATTACCAGCGCTAACCACACCCACATTGGTTTCTCAGTTACCAGCGCTAACCACACCCACATTGGTTTCTCTCAGTTACCAGCGCTGACCACACCCACATTGGTTTCTCTCAGTTACCAGCGGTAACCACACCCACAGTGGTTTCTCTCAGTTACCAGCGGTAACCACACCCACAGTGGTTTCTCTCAGTTACCAGCGGTAACCACACCCACAGTGGTTTCTCTCAGTTACCAGCGCTGACCACACCCACATTGGTTTCTCTCAGTTACCAGCGGTAACCACACCCACATTGGTTTCTCTCAGTTACCAGCACTGACCACACCCACATTGGTTTCTCAGTTACCAGCGCTAAACACACCCACATTGGTTTCTCTCAGTTACCAGCGCTAAACACACCCACATTGGTTTCTCTCAGTTACCAGCGCTAAACACACCCACATTGGTTTCTCTCAGTTACCAGCGCTAAACACACCCACATTGGTTTCTCAATTACCAGCGCTAACCACACCCACATTGGTTTCTCAGTTACCAGCGCTAACCACACCCACATTGGTTTCTCTCAGTTACCAGCGCTGACCACACCCACATTGGTTTCTCTCAGTTACCAGCGGTAACCACACCCACAGTGGTTTCTCTCAGTTACCAGCGGTAACCACACCCACAGTGGTTTCTCTCAGTTACCAGCGGTAACCACACCCACAGTGGTTTCTCTCAGTTACCAGCGCTAAACACACCCACATTGGTTTCTCTCAGTTACCAGCGGTAACCACACCCACAGTGGTTTCTCTCACTTACGAGTAGTAACCACACCCCACTTTGGTTTCTCACTTATATGGGGGGGGGGGTGTTAATTTCTGTTGAGTTGAAATCGTAGGACTGAAGGGCCTTGTACATTGCAAGGACGTCCACGTCATTTACGTAGTTTTGCACAGGACTATTCTTGGTTCCCCCTCTTCTAAGAAGTCACTACCCCTAGACCCTTCTAGTCTGTTACTGTCTAGTAATGCCCCCTAGATAAACTTAGGATCAATGATTTGTTGCATGATTATTTCATTATCGTATACATGAACTATTTATGGTATTAGTTAATAGTTGTCAATATATGATTGGTAATTAATGATACTTCCCCTAGACTCCCCACTGTTGCGTGCCTTAAAACCCCTGTTCTGAGGAATAAAGATCAGACATTTTCTAAAACTGACTCCTTTGCATGGCTGTCAAGAGTGTCCCCAAGTACTTGGAGCGTGGCATAGTCTGGATAGAACAGTACTTTGAAGTCCATGGCAGAGGTCTGGTGATCACCTAAGCGTAGGATCTTAAAGGGGGGAATTAGTACTCATGTTTTGAAACCCTCGTAGTCACAGTTTGCTGATTTGCAAGCACTTATTGACACAGCGGCGGCTGCTACAGTAGAAAAGGTGCTGGCTGCAGCCTTCCAACATGTACCTGGCTGTAAACTTTAGTCCCCTGAACCTGAGCACCTGTCGGCTTTTGAGTTAGAATATTGATCATGCGATGAATATCACTCATAAGTGCCACGGGAAGGGACTGGCCCCCAAGACACACCTGAACAATAGTTTTTGACCCCCACAAAGTCAAAGAATGGTCTCGAAGCTACATTTGCCTGCTGGGCAACGCAAACAATAATAAAATATTTTACATCCAAACGGAACGGTTGTGCTGCACCTCAGCTCCTGCTCAAAACGGCACAAATCGGGGAATAAACCCCCCAAAAACGGCACAAGAACATGCAGGAGAGGAGCCATTAAGCAGGGGACACCCGGGAGAACCCTTAGATACCAAAACCAACGTGTCACCCACTGGGACCCTGTGCTATCACCCGAGGCCTACTAGAGATCGGGCAGTGGAGAGATGTCCTTGCACCACGCTGCTGACCTGAGTATGGACTCCCAGGGGCTCCCAACTCTTACCCCCCTCTGGACCGATGGGGGTCATCTTGGTCCACCATGGGCAACCGGAGAGACAGACAGACTAAAACTACAGCTCACGGATCCACAACAGAAGGGCAACCTAGCACATGGCATGCCCAAAATGGCGGCGGCAAGCCTAGCAGACGAGCGAAACTACACACAAGGGACGTAGAACTTCAGCGACACTCAGCAGCGCTTGGACGCAGCCTTTGCCCAATTCTGGACCAAGTTCTGGGACCTGATGCTAACACCTCAGACAAAGCCGCAACCACCACCACACCAGGGCGAGTGGAGCCATAAGCACAGGGAGCAGAAAAGGGCATCCCTGAAGCATGTTGGGATGAAAAGGCAGCATGTAGGTGAGCCACAACACACCACCAGATGCCATATACCCCAAGCAACACTCAGCCTCACGGACGACCCACACACACACAAGTGCCCCAGACAGACTTCCTGCCCCCCCGTCCGCGCAAGGGCGACAGACGCCAAGCCGCACAAAAACAAGCTCCCGGTCTTGGTGCCCGGAGGAGCCCAAACGCTGCACTACACTCACGCAAGAAGAACATGTAGAGGGGAGAGGGCCAGAGGGTGTGGGGACCTCCCTTGGACCTAACTACTGATCTCAAACCCACATCTCCCGCTGAGGGCCACCAGGGGCTTGACCCCAAGACATTGCCCACGGCGCTGGGGGACCCCCTGCCGCTGGCGGCGACAAACCACCTGAGTCCCCCGCTACTCCAGACCAGGGAGGGACTCGGCCCAAAAGGGCAACAGAGTCCGTGGACCGAAGATGTCGGCCTACTTACAGGCCTGGGGCTGGAGGGAGCACCCCCAATGTGCCGCCACCTCTGAACGTTACCCCGACACATGCATCACAACCAGCGACAAGGGATGAGGTTGCGAGACACCCTACACAGAGGAGGCGGCAGAGCCCCTACTGAAGGACTTATTAGACACCTCTGAACGGTACCCAGGTGGGGAGTAGGGTGAAGAACTAATCTAACTGGCTCCTAAGCCTTTGAGACCTCGTCCCATGACTTCCTGAACCTGTTGAACGTACTCTTTACATATGTTTAAGCATTTATCTTGTGGTTTGGTTCCAAGATGTATACTTTGAGCAACGACCCATTTCGCATGTATACAAAAGGGTAATTTTCATTGGCTGCAGGTCCTGTAGCAACGCATCTTAACCACTAGCGATGAGCCACCTTATGAAATGAATGAAAGTCTTAGCCTGCCCACATACACTTTGTGCATTTTTATTAGGTCTAGCATGTCCTATAGGCGTATAATCATTGAAGACAAAAGATTTGAAATAGGTCACGCTGCAGTAACAATGTATAGTGGTAATATACTCACATATATTATTATATATTGTACTCACATAAAATGTAAAAGGCAAGAAGATGAATTAAAAATAGTCCTAATACTTAGTAAACTTCTATAGGGTTCAGTTGACCTGTAGAGACTTGAATATGTAATGGTGGATGGTTCCCAGGGAGGGTGTGGTCGAGAGAGGAGTCCTTGTTACACATCATTTGCCTGGAAATACTAGCCAGGTCATTTGTGATCCTGGTTCAGGAAGTCTCTGCATGGACAACTAGTCCATAGTCAGGCGCATCAAACTTGATGGGGCTTGCTCCATGTGTGTTTCAGATCTCACCCAGCAACTGTACCAGTTTTACTTTCATAGAAAAAGCTGGCTACAAGAGGAGTATCAAAATGGAAAACCAATGTCTTGGCCAACTGGTTGTCCCGGCATTGGAATGACATCAATGATTGGATGCTGGATAGGACAGTACTTTCCCTTCCAGAGGGGTAAGTTTAATTTGGATCTCATTGCCTCCAAGCTGAATCAACAGATGATGCAGTACTTCTGCTGACTCCCGGACTGGGACTGCACAGCAGTGGATGTGTTTCTCCAACCTTGGCCAGAGGTAGGGGCATATGCATTCCCCCGTTCTCCATGATCGCTCGGGTAATTTAGATCTGCCTTCTTCAGGTCCCCATGAAGCTTCTCATTTTGTTGTGGAGGAGTCAACCGTGATTCCTGGATCTTTTTAGCTTGTCTGTTGCAGATTCGGTTCTACTCCAATCATTTCCTTTTCTTCTCTGGGAGCCTATGGGGAACCCTCATTGTCTAGTTCTGACTCCCCTTTGTGGTTTGGCAGATTTCCAACATCCATGGAATGTTATGGGCCTATCACAACTCTCTCAGGATCTACTTTGGGACTTGTGGGCCCATGGCGCCAGATGTAGTTTTATCTGTGCTTGGAAGAAATATTGTACAGCTGGTGTTTAGCAATGGACTGATCCCATGACAGCTTCTGTTTATTTGACTTAGATTTTTTTGTCTCAGCTTTACTCGCATGGCACGTCTTAATTCTGGTTGGTAGTTACTTCGCACACAGCCAAGGTTTTCGCAAAGTATCCATTTTGGGACGTTTCTACGGTTTTTAAAAACACGGCCGGGAAACCATTCCCTTTCTCTTCGTCAATTGTCGGCCAAGTTAACTTTACTTCTTTGTGACGGGTTGCGGATTTTATGGCTCTGGATGTGGAATCTTTTACAATTTTACCCATTGGGGTTACCAATTCTGACCCAAATATTTTTTTTACTGACAAACCTCAGATTTGTATTGTGTCTCATTATCTTGATGTTACTGCTTCTTTACATTCTTCTATGAGGCAGCTTCTGATCTCAGGACAGGTGGCAAATATTTTTCCTCCAGCCCTCCTGTTGGTCCTCTCTGGGACCTTTTTTTTTTCTTGTTTACCTATTTTTTCTTTTGGATCTTGTGAACTTGTTTTTATCTTGGTATGTTCATGCTATTATGTCATGTAAGTTGTTACTTTCTCAGTTATTAGGGTATACCTGATTTAAATGGACTATTTAATTTGGTAATGCATATCCCTTTTGTTGATAGGTCATTATCCTGTTAATGATATTTCTGTTTTCTTCTAGTATAACGCAATTGACTCCAGTTCCATTCGGTGAAGTTATTCTGGCTTAATTTATTGTTGTTTAGCCCGTTCGTGTTATGTTTATTGCTTTGGCTCTAGTCACTACCATCAAAGAAAGTGGAAGCCTGTGAAGAGGGCCTGTTATATATCTTGTATTCTGTTTTCTTTATATATTTTAATAGTAAGCCAGGGCTTCCCAAACATTTATGGGCCGAGACCCACTTTTCAAAACTGTAATTTTTCGAGACCCACTTGCTTTTAATGCATATTTTAAAAAGTGAACACCATGACAATCAGCTTTAGAGGCATACAATTGGCACACCATAGCAATCTGCTTTAGATGCACACAATTGGCACACCATGACAATTACTTTTAGAGGTATAAAATTGGCACACCATGGCAAACAGATTTAGAGGCATACAATTGGCACACCATAGCAATCCGTTTTAGATGCATACAACTGGCACACCATGGCAATTCGCTTTAGGTGCATACAATTGGCACACCATGGCAATCAGCTTTGCAGGCATACAATTGGAACATTATGGCAGCATTAGATGAATAAAATTGGTACATCATGGCAATCAGTTTTAGATGTATAAACTTGGCACATGATCGCAACTTTAGGTACATTGGCACACCATGGCAATCAGTTTTAGAAACTTACAATTGGCACATCATGGCAATCCGTTTTAAAAGCATGCAATTGGCACACCATGGCAATCCGTTTTAAAAGCATACAATTGGCACACCATGGCAATCCGTTTTAAAAGCATACAATTGGCACACCATGGCAATCCGTTTTAAAAGCATACAATTGGCACACCATGGCAATCTGCTTTAGATGCATACAATTGGCATATAATGGCAGTTTTGGAGGCATAATTTTGACATCATATTGAGTTTTAGAGGCAGAAACTTGGCACATCATGGCAATCAGTTTTAGAGGCATACATCTGCTTACTCACAGACTCCGAATCAGAAGCGCTGTGTCCTGCTCTTTCATCCAGGCACCTCACGTTGATTATCCCAGGGGTGGAACTAATGTAGAGAGGGCCCTGGTGCAAGTATGTTTTCTGCCCACCCCCTCCCCCCCCCCCACTGCAAGTGTGGCCAAAAGGTATATCTCCATTTGTCGGAGAACTTCACCAATGCTATGCCAGCTGGGGATCTACCATGTGCGCATCGTTGCAGGGTTATATTTGTGAGCAGTGTTTGAGCGTTTGAATGTAAGCATGTTTTTGTATTAAGTATATGTGTGCATGTGTGGGTGTATTTGTATGTACTGTTGCCATTGGAATGTAGTATTGTACTTGTTTGTAATGTTTGCGTCTGAATGCAGAGGTGTTTGTATGCAGTGTGGAACTTTAAATGCAGGTGTGCTTTTTGTGTGTAGTGTTGGTGTTTGAATAAAGGGGTGTTTTATACACAATGTGTGTTTGAATGTAAGCATGTTTTTGTATTGAGTATGTGTGCAGGGTAGAAAGAGAAGGGGTTACAGTGTGGGAGGAGGGCAAAGAGAGAAGGGGTTACAGTGTGGGGAGGGGGGCAGGAAGCGAAGGGTTTACAGTGTGGGAAGGGGGACAGGGAGTGAAGGGGTTACAGTGTGGGTAGGCAGGCAGAGTGAAGGTGTTATAGTGGGGGGAGGGGGGCAGGGAGCGAAGAGGTTACAGTGTGGGGAGGAAGGCAGGGAGCGAAGGGGTTACAGTGTGTGGAGGAGGGGCAGGGAGTGAAGGGGTTGTATTGGGGGGAAGGTGGGGCTGAGTCCTACCTTTATTAAATTCCCTGGTGGTCCAGTTGGGTAACTCTCCAGTCTGCAGCTCTGCTGGGTGCAGATCTGTTGGAATACCCTGAATACCAGGATTTGCTCTTATTCTTATTGCTAGAGACTCTATAGATAGTATATATAGTATTGGGGAAAGAGGACAACCTTGACGGGTGCCATAACCTAACAAAAAACAATTGAAACATAGATCTATTCCCACCACCCTAGTCATTGGTTCTTGATATATAGTTTTAATTTCTGCCCTCATCCAACCACCAAAACCCATAGACTCCAGCACCCTGAACATATATCCCCATCTGACCCTGTCAAAGGCCTTTTCTGCATCCAATGACAGTGTCAAAATTTGGATTCCCCGATCTCTCTCTCCCCAATCCAATATATTAATCAGACGTCTTGAATTAGTGCTTGCCTGTCTAGTGGGAACAAAGCCAATCTAGTCTTCATGAACCAGGCAAGGAAGAAGTATTTTTATCCTGTTAACCAAAATTGCTGAGAACAGCTTAAAATCTACATTTATTAGGAACATCGTACGGTAATTCCTAAGCTCTTGAGGGTCCTTCTCTTTTAGGATCGGTAATATATTAGCATAGAACATTTCATTTGGCATGGAACCCTTTTCCACACTCTCGTTGAAAGCATTTACTAGATGTTCCGATAATATATCCTTATAAAATCTGTTAGTCAGACTGGGCCAGGAGTTTTACAATTTTCTTTTTTGTAAAAAATTTTCAATGACCTGTTTAAATTCTGCTTTAATAAGAGGAACATTCATGATTTTGTTTTGTTCCTGTGTTATTTTAGGAAATTCTTTGTCCTTTAAATATTTGGATATTTGATGTCCCTCAGGTTGTTTTGGTATGTTATATAGCTCTTCATAAGAACTTTGAAAAAATTTGGCCATAGTGTCTGGGTTTCTATATATTGTCTGCTCTTTTTTGATATGTGTTATTCTGTTTTCGCTACTTTCCTTTTCAGCTAGTTAGTTAACCATTTTGTTGTTATCGTGGTAAAAATAAATTTTCATTTTCTCTAAATTTTTATTAATTTGTTCCATTTTTATTTCGTTAATTTTATCTTTAAGATCATTGAATTGTTTTATCGTTTCACTAGTTAGATTTTTTTAAAATTATTTTTAGATAGCTTATAATATTCTATGTATAGCTCTTCCCTCGAGGCTCATTTTTCTCTTTGAATTTTACTTTTATCAAATATAAAGCTAAAGCTTTAAAAGCACACCAGATCATTACAAAATACATTCCTTCCGTTTTATTTTCTTTGAAATACAGTTCTATTAAGTTCCTAATATATTTTTGATCTTCCATTCTGGAAAGGATATTAGCATCCAGACGCTAAGTATTAAAAGGTTTATATTTTTTTGTATCTTTTAAATCAAACTTATTATAGTCATGATCTGCCAATGGATTCTCCTTTATTATAATTTTCTAGATTTGTTCTACTAAACTATTCTCTCCCAAAATCAGATCAAGTCTAGATAACGAATGGTGTACTCTGGAACGATGTGGAAATTTGTTTTCTTTTACATGATAGACTCGCCATATATCCAACAAGTTATTTTCTTTCATAATATTTCTTAGAATGTTAGATTGTTTCTTTAACCCCTCCCCGACCGGTGACGGAAATTTTCAGTTAAGGACCGTTGACGGAAAATTTCCGGCATTTACTAAAGTTAACCCCAGATCTGCATTAGAGGCAGACCGGGAGCACCCGATCGGGCTGCCCCAGCACCGGTGCTCGCTCTGACAGCATGTCAGAGCGAGCACATGTGCTCCACATACTCACCTTCCGCCTCCCTGCACTTCCGGGTTCTGTGTGAAGTGCAGGGAGACGGATCTTCAATGATCCTGCGCCCTAGTGTAAAAAAAAAAAATTCAAGTAAAATCCCACCCCCCTTTTCCCCTGTTTTTATAAAATTAACCCCTTCCCTGGCAATTGATCACTGACTACAGTGATCAATTGGCAGAGTATACATTTTAATGTCATCTGATATTTTTTTTTAACCCCTGAGGGTTAATTATTTTTTTTTAACCCTCAGGGGTTAAATTTATTGTATTAATTAATTTAAATATTTAAAAAATATATATTTAGCTAGCTGGGATGGGTGGAAGTTAGTGGGGAATTGGGGAATTTGGTGTTAGGCTAACTAGGGGTTAACATTAAACATTTTTTAAAATAAGCTTTAAAAAGGTCAAAAAAATGTTTTTTTTAACTGTTTTAGTAACGTTTAAGTAAAAAAAAAAAAATACCACCCCCCTTTACCCAGTCTAAATAAAAATTAACCCCTTCCCTGCCAGTTGATCACTGCCTACAGTGATCAACATACAGATCGCAGTATTATACTGTGATCTAATTATTTTTAACCCCTGAGGATTAACTTTTATTTATTTTTTTAACCCTCAGGGGTTCAATTTATTTAATAAATTCATTTAAATATTTTATAATTATATATTTTGCTAGCTGGGGTGGGTGGGAGTTATGGGAAAATGGGGAATTTACTTTTAGTGCTGCTTACTGCTAGTTAGGTGTTAACGGTAAAAGAAAAGTTTAGAAAAAAATGTAAAAGTGTAAAAAAAGTTAAGAAAATGTAAAACATTTAATAAGTAAAAAAAAAGTTTAAAAACATGTTTTACAAAGTAAAAAAAGTTTTACAAAGTAAAAAAAGTTTTACAAAGTAAAAAAATACATAAAAAAATGCTCATTACCACTACACTTGGTACAAGCTAGCGGAAAAATGATCCCACGCTAAGGTTCAAAATATGCCTTTTGAATTACCCTGGGATGTCTTCAAGAAATGGTATGCCTTTATGGGGTAATTGGATTATATAGCCTTGTAAAATACTCTAAAATGGGACATGGACACAGCGTAAAAATTCAAAGTTTGAAAAAAACTGGAATGGCTGTGTCTCAAATGTGCCCCTTCAATGTCCACATATACCTGGCAAAGGTACATACGGGGGTATTGCTGTACTCAGCCGACATAGTTGAGCAACATATGAAGTATTATACAGTCGTAGTACACATAAAGTTTGCAAAATATACTGCGCAAACTCACTTTGTGTGTCAAAAAGGCAGAAAAAATGCGTATTACCACTACACTTGGTACAAGCTAGCGGAAAAATGATCCCACGCTAAGGTTCAAAAAATGCCTTTTGAATTGCCCTGGGATGTCTTCTTTAAGAAATGGTATGCCTTTATAGTGTAGTTGTAATATGTAGCCTGTTCAAGTGCTCCAAAGTGGGACACGGACGCATCAAAACCCTCCATGAAAATTCACACTTAAAAAAAACTTAACTTGTTATGTCTCTTTTACAGCAGTGTAACTTCACAAAATAGTGTCTAGGTCATACATTGGGCATATTGTTTTACTCAGAAGGCTTAGCTGAGCATAATTTGGGGGGTTTGAACTTAGTGGCACATATTAAATGAACAAAATGCCCAGCAAAAATGTAATCCATATGTAAAAAATGCCCCAAATTATATTTTACCACATACTTTGGCATATATTGGTGAAAAAAATGGGGGCATGTTAAGGCACAATATGCACCATATGAGATACCCTGAGGTGTCTACTTTTACAAATGGTAGGCCTTTGTGAGGTTTTTTTGAACAGTCAAACTGCTATAATACCCCAAATTGAAGCATATGCCCATTAAATCCGCCTCTCAAAATTCTACTGTAAATGTTGAAACGGACAGGTCTCCTATATGGCACTGTAGCTTCACGAAATAGTGCCAAAGACATAAAATGGGGGTACCGTTGTACTCAGCAGATGTAACTGAACACATAATAAAACCTTGTACAGGAATAGCACACACCAACTTAACAAAATACACATGAGAAGTTCTTTGTTATAAGTTTGTGTGCCAAAACCCCCCAAATACTAAACTTTACTCCAATATTTAGCAGAGATTGGCGGTGAAATGGCTACTTAGAAAGTGTCAAAACAACCTTAGGTAAATAGCCTGTGGTGTCTACTTTATATAAATATATACTTTTGTGTGGCAATTTTGTTTTCTTTTATGGCTATTAAGCTTACAAGACAAACATACCAAATTCTAAAATCGCTCCACAGAAAAAGTTTATTTTACTCTTTGTGCTTTGTGACCTGTAACTACCAAAAACAACTTAAAATCCCAGACACATTATATATTCTGTAAATCAGAACAACTAAATGAATTTATTTTTAATTACTTTCTTTAACCTGCACTAATTAGGCACACATTATTATTGCAAAAACTGTACAAAAACACAAAATGTTTCTTTTTATTTGCATTTTTCTGTATTTTTTTTAATAATAAATAAGCATTTATATATATATATATAGAAGGCGTATGCCTGAAGTTGTGGGAGGGATTTTAAGGCTATTTAAACCCAGCAAACCCCTTACTCACCTGTCTTCGACGATTTCAGAAATTCCCGCCTTCATTTCCGCTTCACAGGACCTCTGACGTCAATCTGCCGCGACGCTCGTACACAGCCCGCCGGTTTCGTGAGTATTTTCATACACATCGGTAGCCATTCGCCGGTTCATCAAAAATGTAAGTCCATTCGAATATCTTCGCTACATACATACTATCTGTACGCAGGATCATCCGTCGGTAAAAAATACTCTGTACTGCCAGTTCGTCACACTCGCTATTTGGGTATGTTTGTTTGTTTATATGCCTCTAACACACGCATAACAACTCGAAATCGCATTTCCATGTATGTCTAACAGCTGTTCGGCGATATTGTTGATCGGTTCTTGTGTCAAGACAAATGTACTTTTCGGACATCTACCAGCCGCACAGATAGTACAGAGAGCCGGAATAAATCACGTTCATTGGGTTTGAATGACTGTCCAGGCCAGTGCTGGTCTCGAGTGGGCGATAGATCTCAAGGGTTCCTACCAAGGCATTACATTGACGGGAACAAGCCTATAGTGTTGGAATGGAGTGAGTGGCGCCATGCAAAAGCCACATTCATAGTTGTTCAAAGGGCTGTATTGAGGTTAGACATATCTCGCTGAGAGAGCAGTGATTAGACTGAGAAACGTTAAGATCATGTACATAGGTTTCACTATTGTAGGGTACACGCTTGTTCAGATTCACAGTGTTAGACTATGCGTGGGGCGCGCAAACTTTATTCAATATTAAACTGGTCTCACAAGAATAATCTACATGCAGAAGGAGTAGAGTGGTACAGACTTCGCATAACACTTTGTAGGAGTTCTGTACTGCGCATCTGGTGGCTGTGAGATGATTAGGTTTAAGGACTCACCCTGAAAGGAGAGCGCTGTAATCTGGGTGATAACTAAGTCTTTACATCCTTTTAACACGTTCTTGTAATTTTTATGGTGTGTATACGCCTTGTACCAACTATAATTCCTGCAAAATTATATGTAGGCTCTGCGGGCAAGACACCATTCTAACACGCCTATGTTAATAGACAGACAGACGTATTAAATGCAAAGCACATAAGAGCATTTTACGGGCTATCCTGTGTAACAGAATGGATAGCGGGTTCTGAAAATTAATGTGACTTTCTAGCAAACATGTCATTCGCGTGTCATTTAATACAGAGCAGAGAGTTGTATTCATGCTCTAGGCATGAAGGGGTTACAGTGCCCCCTTTGCTTTCTGTGTTCCAGTCTTAGCGGACATGTCCACGCAAATGGCATGGATCTACGCACCTGTTGGATTGCAATCTCTCCAGCCTTAGAATATTATTAGTCTCATTCTGTGCTACCTACAAAGCACAGTCTCAGGGCCGCAAACACGCTGCATACGGATAGTCTTTGTATACAGTCTTATCTACATTACACTGTCTGTATACTGAGTAGGAAGGTGTTCCCCCTCTTCTCCCCACACCCCCCTCTCCCATTGTCTGCCCATCGTCTGTACACGGTTGCACATTCATGGTAATAACATAGAGGGTTTCAGTACGCGGAGTGAATGCTCCCCTCGGCTGCGTTAGATCCTTTCATACATTAACACTATCCCCACAGAGGGCTTGATTAACATACTGGTGGCGTTACGGGAAGCCATACAGGCATCCGATTAGGAGTACTGATCATATGTAGATATGAGAGAACGCCGCTCTGACTTTCTTTGACCTGCTCATCATTGTGGGGGTCTTTGAATCAATGTATTTACACTACAAACTGAGCGTTGTCCGAACCAGTCCTAATTCATCTTCAGTCAGTGCAGCCATATATGTTTATTCGTATTACATTTCAAGTCAAGGCCACGATTTGGGCACCTCGAGCCCCGAGGGCTCTACGTACAATCGTACACGCATTCTAGTTTATACGTCCCGACCAACTGGACCCCGGTGTCGGTCAAGCCGTACGATCCTAACTCATTACCACCCACGTTTCGTTCAATGGTATGTCCTCTCTCACTAACTGACCTTCCATCTTAGTTAGCAACTGCTGGCTGTTAGGTTCCTAGGTGTCCACTAGTTTTTATTCCCCCTGGCTTCTTTGCCATAGGTTAGTGGTCCCGTGAGGCCAACACCCATCCTCGTACTTGGAGGTACTACGCCCCTCGGGCCAAATCATAGTTAGTCGCCTCGCATTGTGGCATAGAGAGGGCCTCACCTGTCACTCCCATTCTATCTTATGTTTAGCTGTCACCGAGAGGCCGACACCCCGCCACTACGTTTCAGTGGCCACGTTATCCCCTCGCGCCAACGCATAGATAGAGCCTCTCACGCCGCTTGGCATCTAGCAGGGCCTCACCTGTCACCAACCTAGAGTAATCGTTTCGCCGCATTGCGGCACTAGCTAGTCAGCCAGCACACACTCACTCACACTCACGCTCGCACTCCTAGTAAGCTGGGGGGGACGGCACACTACAGACCCGTCTCGCATGATCCCTATGTTTTAGATCCTATGACCAAATCAGGTATTCCTAGCACTTTGTTTCCCGCTTTGGTTTCGGTTGTGAGTTACATACTCTTACAGTTATGCAAACAGTATGTCAGGACTATCATACTAGGCTAATCCTGTGCTTTCATTACGTTATCTCTTACGGGCTGAGGGTTTGCTAGATACTTAGACATTGCAGTTCAGGGATACCAATTATATATTACCCCAACCTGTCACTCGCTGGTGATCCTTAAATACCACATACACTACGGGCCCAGGCCAAGCTAGTTGAAACCAAGACCAGCGGTTCCTCCAATCAACTTATTTCAGGCATTTCTTACATATATTCAGTTAATTACGTACGTTGGGTCTCACGTTGCCTTTCACGTTACACGTTGTACAGGTTAGGCCTTGTATTGGTCCATCGTCGGGTCCTCCAGACGCTGACGTACATACAGTGACTGCTTCCAGACTCATGTATCACATATATACTATTTATTACTTTGCAACCTTTTGGGGGCTTTTAGTACGTTGAGTTCTGAATTACCATTTATCGACTCATACTATCACTTAATTATCACATCGACGTCACTTATACAAGCAATGCAGGATAAACATTAGCAATCTAGTTAGGCCGGGTAAACAGAATTCCCACTTGTTTCATATCGAACATCGAGGCACCACTCTGCCTCCGTTTCGTCCAAGCGAATTCCATTCAAACCCGCTTGACATTCACAGGGTCCTCCATGCGCATTCAATTCATTAATCACGCATTTGACGTCGTACACATTTCACGTTATTTAAGTTTACGAAGTCCATCAGGAGTTACTTTCGGTCATGCTAGATGTTTTCGGTTTAGGCTGTAACACCTTAAGCACCCTATAATACTAGCATTTACGATCCCAAGCCTACCATGTAACTGCTATAGGGTACTTGCTATACAACCACATATCGTCTTTGAATTTAAACTACAATCAAAGCTCCTTTTCAGGTTCCTCTCTTGTGCAAGCATTTCCCTACGGTGAGTCACGGATTTGCATTCTATTCTTCGGTTTGCATCACAACAGTTAGTTTCATCAGGTGCCTGTTACAGTCCTTTTTCGCTGTGGTTCGATGCAGGTAATCACACGTGTACGGTCAGGTTAACGCTTGTCCACAAGAGGTTAACACCCTGCTACGCGTAGTTAGTACAAGTCCACTTGGCCCAAATCATAGGTAGGGCCTCTCTCAAACACAAGGCTGACGGCACGGCCTCGACTCTTATAGGATAGTCCTTATCTTCACCTATTGGTACCCATTAGTTAGCAGCTCTACTACACGTGAGTTTCCATGGGCATCTGAGTTTTGCATATTTTAAACATGTTACGTTTCCTTCCTCCTCACAGCATGCTACAAGAACTAGCTCCAGGTAACAAATTATCTTTAATAAACACAAACCCTGTCGTCTCAAGACCCCTGCAGCATCCTCCGCCTTTGCCACTTCTGAAGTCCTGACGTCAGACCTTTGCTTAAACGTAACGGTTAGGATAAAAGAACACGCAGTCCAGAATTCCTCTGCTGGTCAAAAAGGTATCGATCATGCCCGGAGTTAGTGTCTACGCAGGTAAGATTTATCTACTAATACTAAGCAAACGTACTCTACGGCTTAGGATACGTGTAAGTATTGTATGTGGTTCAAGATAATAGGTGCATTCCGACTATAATGGTTGCTGGTACAATTTTTGGCACATCTCTCAAACAGTTCATGCTATACATTCGCTCCTCATTTATTAGTCTTGGCCTCAATCCAAATTCCTTCTCGGGACATTCATTCCGTATTAGGGCCACCACAGCAGCCTCTAGTTGTCAAGTTCCAACTCGTCTTGTAGAGAAGATGGCACGCTGGAAGTCCTCGGCATACAACCGGTACATTCCAAGTCCAGAGAAGAAATCAGGCTCGCTTTCTATAATATGTCTAAATGATGTTATGTTTAATAAATGTTACATACTTTTTGGCCCTCTTTTTGCAGGCCTAACCTCGCGTCGGTTTCGGCACACCTCAACCGACTCTTATATATTATAAACTACACACACTTTAATGTGCGCCCCTTCCATAATCCCGTACACAAATAGAAGGCGTATGCCTGAAGTTGTGGGAGGGATTTTAAGGCTATTTAAACCCAGCAAACCCCTTACTCACCTGTCTTCGACGATTTCAGAAATTCCCTCCCACCACACCCTCTTTATATATCATCATATCTGGGTGGGCCCTCTTTTTGCAGGCCTAACCTCGCGTCGGTTTCGGCACACCTCAACCGACTCTTATATATTATAAACTACACACGCTTTAATGTGCGCCCCTTCCATAATCCCGTACACAAATATATATATATATGTGACATCAAAATAAAGCCCTTTCTGTCCTCTAAAAAACAGTATATAATATGTCGGTGCAATAAACGACAGAGATGCAAATTGCAGTTGAACGCAAACAGCAAGAAAATGCAAAAATTGCTTGTGTCATTGTAAGACAAGCTTCTGAAGCTGTGTCCTTAACCCCTTAAGGACGCAGCTTCAAAAACTGGACTTACCCTTAAGGACACAAGCATTTTTTGCATTTTTTGCTGTTTGTGTTCAACCTCTGTTTGCATTTTTCTTATTTATTACACCAACACATGTTATATATCGTTTTTTTAAAGGACAAAAAGGGCTTTAATCTGATGTGACATACATATATAAATTCTTATTTATTATTAAAAAAATACAAAAAAATGAAAAAAAATGAAATAAATAGTTTTTTTTCACAGTTTAGGCAATAATAACGTGTGTATAATAAGTGCAGCTTAAGGAAAGTAATTTAAAAAATATTCAATTAGTTCTGATTTTCAGAGTACATAATATGTCTAGGATTTCAGCTTACCGTATATACTCTAGTATAAGCCGACCCGAATATAAGCCGAGGCCCCTAATTTTACCCCAAAAAACTGGGAAAACTTATTGACTCGAGTACAAGACTAGGGTGGGAAATGCAGCAGCTGCTGGTAAATTTCTAAATAAAATTAGATCCTTAAAAAATTATATTAATTGAATATTTATTTACAGTGTGTGTATATAATGAATGCAGTGTGTGTATGAGAATGCAGTGTGTGTATGAGAATGCAGTGTGTGTGTATGAGAATGCAGTGTGTGTGTATGAGAATGCAGTGTGTGTGTATGAGAATGCAGTGTGTGTATGAGAATGCAGTGTGTGTATGAGAATGCAGTGTGTATGAGAATGCAGTGTGTGTATGAGTGCAGTGTGTGTATGAGTGCAGTGTGTATATGAATGCAGTGTGTGTATATGAGAATGCAGTGTGTGTGTATGAGAATGCAGTGTGTATGTATGAGAATGCAGTGTGTATGAGTGCAGTGTGTATGAGTGCAGTGTGTATGAGTGCAGTGTGTATGAGTGCAGTGTGTATGAGTGCAGTGTGTGTATGAGTGCAGTGTGTGTGTATGAATGCTGTGTGTATGAGTGCAGTGTGTGTGTATGAGAATGCTGTGTGTATGAATGCAGTGTGTGTGTATGAATGCAGTGTGTGTGTGTATGAGTGCAGTGTGTGTGTATGAATGCAGTGTGTGTGTATGAATGCAGTGTGTGTATGAATGCAGTGTGTGTGTGTATGAGTGCAGTGTGTGTGTGTATCAGTGCAGTGTGTGTGTGTATCAGTGCAGTGTGTGTGTGTATGAGTGCAGTGTGTGTGTGTATGAGTGCAGTGTGTGTGTATCAGTGCAGTGTGTGTGTGTATCAGTGCAGTGTGTGTGTGTATGAGTGCAGTGTGTGTGTATGAATGCAGTGTGTGTATGTGTGTGTGTGTAATGCAGAGTGTGGGCATTTTTATTTTTTATTATTTTAATATTTTTTTTGTTTCATTAGATCGCGAGATTTACACTGTGAGCTGACAGAAGAGCTGAACGGACCGGCGGAGGAGGAGAGAGCTGACAGGAGCTGCAGGAAAGGTAAGTAACATCTCTCTGCAGCCCCCACAGCCCCTGTCTGTATTATGGCAATGCAAATTGCCATAATACAGACTATTGACTCGAGTATAAGCCGAGTTGGGGGTTTTCAGCACAAAAAATGTGCTGAAAAACTCGGCTTATACTCGAGTATATACGGTATTTTAAAGTTACAGGTCACAAAATACAAGGAGTAAAAACTTTTTTTAATGTGGAGCAATTTTAGAATTTGGCATGTTTGTCTTGTAAGCTTAAGAGCCATCACAGAAAGCAAAATTGCTGCACAAAAGTATATATTTATATAAAGCACACATCACAGGCTATTTACCAAAGGGTATTCTGACACTTTTTACGTAGCCATTTCGCTGCCAATCTCTGCTAAATCGTGTAGTAAAATTGTGTTTTTTTCAGATTTCTAACATACACACATAAAACAAGGATTTTTAATGTGCATTTCATAACGTTGATATATACTACTGCTGTAGAAAACCCCATATTGTTTTCAGCCATATCAACAGAGTAAAATGATACCCCCAATCTATGTCCTTGCCACTATCCTGTGAAGTTATAGTGCCATAAAAGAGACCTGACCATTTCAGTTTTCACAGTGATAATTTTGATAGATGAATTTGATGGAGCAAGTCTCATTTTGGGGCATTGTAGCAGTTTAACTGTTGAATTTATCCCTCAATGACCTACCATTGGTGAAAGTAGACACTACAGTGTATCTCATATGGTATATATTGTGCCTTAGCGTGATGCCATTTTTTCACCAGTTTATGTCAAACTTTGTGGTAAAATATTTTTTTTTTGCATTTTTTACATACACATGAAATTTTTTGGGGTCATTTTTCAAGTCTGGTATGTGCCACTGTGATCAAAACCCCATAATTATGCTCAGCAAACTCTTCTGAATAAAACAATACCCCCAATGTATGTATTTGACACTATCCTGTGAAGCTACAGTGCCTTAAACGAGTCCTGACCATTACAGTTTTTACAATTAGAATTTTGATGAATGGATTTGGTGTGTCTATATCACATTTTAGGTCATTGTAGCAGATTGACAGTTAAAATTACTCCATAAATGCATACCATTTGTGAAAGTAGACACCACGGGCTATGTCATATGGTATATTTTGAGCTTTATTATACAGTTATGTTAGCACCAATTACTTTCAAATGTTATCATATTGTTTTATTTTTGCATTTTTATACACACGTTGTATTTTAGTAGTTAATTTCGGAAACTTGATATATGTTACTGTAAATTAAATCACAAAATTATTCTCAGCTATATTTCCTGAGTACAAAATTACCCCCTTTGTACACCTTAGCCAGGTTTTTGTGAAAAAATACAGGGCTAAAATCATACCCGGCCCATTACAGGTTTTTTAAATGGCAAATTGACGAATGGTCATTGTTTCATTTTGGGGCATTTTAGTCGCTCATATATTTAAATAACGCCATGAATGCATACCATTTACAAAAGTGGACAACATGGGGACCCTCATATAAAATATTAGAAGCTTTATTGAAGTGACATTTTGTTACCATTTTGTTTCAAAGTTTGTGGTATTCATTTTTATTTTAACATTTTTACATACACATAGTATTTCTGATGATTATTTTTTAAATATCCTGTTTCCCACTGTCATAAAATTATCTTAGCTGTACTCAGCAACATCTTCTCAGTACAAATATACCCCATTTGCATATCTTTGGAAAGTAGCGATCTTAATATTAATCTAAATCTCTAATCCCAAACCAAGCCCTAATTCTAAACCAAATCCTAATCCCAAATCTAACCCTCAATCTAATAATAAACCATTACCACAATCCTAAACCATAACGTAATCCCACGTGTAACCCTAATCTCAATCCTACCTTTAGCAATAGTGTTAACATGATTCCCCCTGCTGGTGTCAGCCGAGGAATTCCATTGCTATATTCAGCAAGGGATGCCCGTACTGGCCCTAATCCTAATCTGAACCATAATCTGAATCCTAATCTGAAACATAATCCCAATACTACAATTAATTATAAACCTAATCTCAAACATAAACTTAATAATAAACCCAGTAATAAACCTGATAATAAATCTAGTATTTATGCTAAACCGAATAATAATCCTTAATTGTAATCCTTAATTTAATCTTAATCCCAAAGGTTTCTCTCTACTAATATCAGTGCTGATATTAGTAAAGGGATTTTAAACTAAAACACAGTGGTATGTTGCTGCCATCTACTGGCTATTTTCAGTATTGCAGTCTCCCATCTCTTACATTGAAGACATTATTCCCAATGCAATGCAATCTGTGCTGGGCAACTAAAAATGCCCAGCACTGATCAGAATGGCATTTGGGCATAGAGGGTGATCCTCCAGGGTTTGTTCAGACCCTGGGGGTCTCCCAAGCACCAGATCACTTGAGAGAATGACTGTAGCTGAGCTTGATCGCTCAGCTGCAGTGTTCTTTGTGGATTTAAATGGCTACATGCAGTGCTAACTTTCAGCACTGCATGCAGCTCATCAAAAAGTCTGGGGCCACTAAAAATGGCCCCAACTGACAGAGGGGACCCCCAGGTTTCTAATGATACCTGGGTTTCCTAGTGTGAGCAGGGATTTAACCCTGCTCACACTACATTGCTGTCTATGGGGATTTAAATCCCCATTAAAAGAGCTGCTTGCCGACCTCACTTTGAGCTCTGCATGCAGCTCATCAAAATACCTGGGGCCACTAAAAATGGCCCCAGCTGACAGAGGGGACACCCAGGTTTCTAATGATACCTGGGTTTCCTAGTGTGAGCAGGGATTTAACCCTGCTCACACTGCATTGTGCTCTATGGGGATTTAAATCCCCATTTAAACAGCTGCATGCCGATCTCATTTTGAGCTCTGCATGCAGCTCATCAAAAAACCTGGGGCCACTAAAAATGGCCCCAACTGACAGAGGGGACCCCCAGGTTTCTAATGATACCTGGGTTTCCTGGTGTGAGCAGGGATTTAACCCTGCTTACACCACAATCTAGATATAGGCATTTAAATGCCTATTTAAGCAGATACATGCCGCGCTGACTTCCAGCACTGCATGTAACTCATCAAAAAGGCTGGGGTCACTAAAAATGTCCCCAGCTGATAGAGGGGAGCCCCAGGTTTCCATTGATACCTGGAACTCCCTTGTGTTAGCAGGGATTTAACCCTGATCACACAAAATTGTAATAGTGGGGATTTAAATGCTTGTTTGCAGCGCTCACTTTGAGCTCTGCAAACAGAGCATCAGTCAGTCTGGGGACACTAATTCTGGCCCCAGGTGAGAGAGGGGAGCCCCAGGAATCAAATGATACCTGGGGCTCATAGTTACCAGCAAGTTAATAGACCCTGCTGGAAAAATACTGCATGACGGAAATGTTCCGTCATGCGTCCTTAAGGGTAGGACCAGCATGACGGAAAATTTCCGTCATGCGTCCTTAAGGGGTTAAGGGGTTAACTGGTTCCTTATTTTTCAGTTATCTTTTTTTTTTTTTTTAAATCTAATACCGTATCCAGGACATAATTAAAGTCCCCTGTAATAACTAACATTCCCATTTAAATTTTTTCTACTCTATCCATTATTTATTTATTTTTTTTTTTTATTCTTTATTTTTGTTGTGCACGTGTAAATTCAAAGATTGCACAATATACAAATATAACAGAGAAAAGGTTTGTCAGGTTAAACAGTTGTACATAGAATTCAGCACATTTTATTTTTTATTTTTATGAGACAGGCATACTGCATATTGAAGAAGACTTGGCAATAAAGTGTGAGCATTAGGTGAGATTGGTGAGTGGTAACCAATAGATCACCAGGTTGTGGTAATTCTGCTTTAGCAAAATAAGAGACACTAGGTTGACACAATTCGATGCAACATAGACTTTTAAAGGAGAGTGAAAACTGTAGCTAAAATATCTATCTTTACATTTGGTGATCTCTAACAGCGAGGACAGTTTTTAAATTCCTTATTTTTGCTCACTCATCATATTAGTATAGCAATGCCAACGGAAAGAGATGTATCAGGGTTTCTTACCTAGGCATTAGTGCTCCGGGGGGAGGAGAAAAGCCCCCCTCTGGGTTTTACAGTAACTAATACTTTTATCTGTTAGATTCATCAATATGGGGGGGGGGGGGGGGGTTGGTGCCTGGGTGGGCCTGGGGGTCCATATGGGAGAGACGCGGTTGGTGCCTGGGTGGGCTACTCGGTTCTAAAGGTGCGTCTCTCATCTGTATTTTCCCTTCGAGTTGCCTGAAAATTTGGCATTAGAAAAATAGAGAAGGGGAAAGAGAAAATGTATGCGAAATAAAAACAAACCGAGTACTCAAATGAAGGTGAGACAGCAGTCCCCTTCAGTGCGTCTGGGTCCCACAGGTATAAAGTTCGGAGTTACATTCTCCAAGGCGATGCTTTATAGTGGCAGCCAGTAAACAGGAAAAACATTAAAGAAACTTATAGTGGTTATAGTCACGTATTCTAGTGGCGGTTTCTGTGGCCTCCAATGGGATGGAGAGCCCTTCAGTTAGTGTGGTGATCTCAGGTAGCAACGTCTGCCCATGTGGTGTGTCTGGATGACCTGGGTACGAATTCCTTGGCGGTGGTAGGATTTAGTCTGGTGGAGGTGGTCGTGGGTTCCGCTTGCGAGGCCTTCAGGCCCAGCTGGCCCAGGTAAGTGTCCAGATCCTGCAGGCTTTTTACTCTGTAGACAGTTCCTTTGGTGCTGAACGTGAGCATCCGTGGTGTGCCCCAGCGGTACAGGATGTTATTTGTTCTCAGTAGTTGTAAGCTTGGTTGGAGCGTTTTACGCCAATTTAGTGTGGTTCTTGTGAGGTCAGGGAATAGCAGTATTTGTGAGTCTTCAAATGACAGGGTTTTTTTCCCCCGAGTCGCTGCCAGGATAGCTGTCTTGTCCTGGTGGGTCTGAAATTTTATGATAACATCAGCCGTGGCGGTTGTGGTTACATTTTTCGGCTTGGGCAGTCTGAACACTCCGTCAATCTTTACGAGTTTGGCTTGTTTAGGTTTCAGAAGTGTGGTAATTAGGCGTCTCACATAGTGTGTGAGGTCAGTTAGCCCTATATCATCAGGTATCCCCCTAACCTTCACGTTATTTCTTCTCCTATGATCTTCTAAGGCCTCCACTTTCTCTATTGTGCTCAGCTGTTGTCTGTGGAGGTCTTCTATTTTCTGTTCCAGGTTGTGTAGGCGCTTATCCTGGGTGCTTGTCTTGGCCTCCAGATGGGTGAGCCTCGTGGTGGCCCCCTCTATGGCCTCTTTAAAGCATGCCCGGTCTGCTGCCAAGTCCTACCTGAGTTCGGTAAACATTTTAGTTAGCAGGGCCGCTGTGGCTGGTTTCTTGATTTTGTAGGTTAAGTGCTGCAAACAATTCCAATATAATTTTTTTTATCTTCTCAGGTATATTTTTCAGTCTGATATTTTTTATTCTTTGTCTGTCCTGCATTTGATTTAATCTGTGTTCTAAGTTATTAATATCCATCTTCATTCTTTCTTGCTCCTCAATTGCTGCTTTATACTGGAATTCTAGTTTTTTATATTTTTTTCCCATTTTAGTTAGTTAGTTTCATACCAATCTCTTCTATTTGTTGTTTTAATTGACATTTACTATTACTCGTTTCCTTTTTGAATGTTTCTGTTTGATTTTCCAGATTTATTTTATTAAATTAGACGAAGAGTTTCTTCTCTCCTCCATAAGAGATTCTTGTGAAAGTGAATGATCAATTCCTTGTTTATTTGGAGGAGAGACAAAGGCAGACATTTGTTTAACTTGTCTGATATCCTTTTTTCATTTTTTCTCTCTTTGGAATCTTTGCAGTAGCCATTTTCACTATGTCGTTCACCAGCCCCCCCTTTTTTATTCATGTTCTCCTTTCTAGTTCATATAAACTAATGTAGTTCCAATCACAATTTTTATAGTAAAGTTTGCAACTGCCTTTTTCTTTAGGTTTTCCACATTTATAATTAAGCATTTTGAACCGTTTATATACAGATCATTTATATAATCCGTTTATATACCGATGAAGTTTCAGGGTATTATATATTTTGGAATTACATCACTAATATATCTCTATATTCTTTGTAGAATCCCATCACCATTTTCTTTACTCTTATGGATTTTCTGATTATACTTGCTTTTGGCGTTTTCCGTTCTTTTTATAGCACAGGATGGTTTACAGAATTGCAGCTTATTTTCTCTGGATTTATCTATTCTGTCCCTCTGCTTTACAGAATTTCAAGTGGAGACTTACAACCTTCGATCTTCTATTGTCCTGCAGCAAGAGTTCTTGTTATGGACTTATATCTTTTGTCTCCTTGTTCCCCTCTGCTCGGATGCCACTACCTCATGGCTGCTTTTCATCTGCTGGTCCGTCAGCCCCCTTGAAAAGAGATTACCTTGCTGACAAAGAAACGCAAATATTGCGTCAAGTTTGTTTGAGAAAAAGGGAAGCGGCAGGTCATTTGCCTCCCCTTTGTTCTCTCCATCCCACCATGCTGTTTTACAAAACTGATGGCTGTTTTTTTGTACAGCAGGGGAGTTAGTTTGAATATCAAAATGATCACCCGCTTCTGTTGCAAAACATTCTTATTCTTAAAACTCACATGTGGAATATATTGTGATTCAGAATGTAAGATATTTCACAGGACTCCAGAGACTGGTGCTTAGACAGATCAGGCAATTTCGACTGACTTACCTACATGAACTGAAATCAAGAGGAGTAATTGAGTGTCTGCCCCCTGACTTCAAATAATGCCACAAGCACAGCTAAATGCAAGATTCACTCAGACACCAAACCATAATCTCCTATTCAAACAACTACAGTTCACAGAGGAGCGACATCATCTCAACAACAGCTACAAACATGGACTGAAATCACTGGGTTCCATTTACTGATCTAAAGGCTTTTTAATTTGTGTTTCTTTTATATCAGTATTCCTTGCGCGACCAACAATGATAGATATATAATCCCCAACAGGATGACATGAGCTCAGAAGTGACTACCTTCAGGGAACACGTGCACCCAATCTCCATGATCCAATTTCTCCACAATGAAGTCCATCCCTCTCTGATACACCCCATCCCCTGTAAAAAAAAAATTAAGAACTCGGTAAATATGAAGCCGGTCTAACCAGAAGTATATGATTTGATACCCATTGAACAGCGCTACGGAATCTGATGGTGCTATATAAATAATAATAATGAAGAACACAATATACATGCTTTGTTAAACGTCTAGCTCCCAACGGTAAAGGCTGCCCATGAGAACATACGTGTGCTGCACTCACCACGACATACTGGCACACACTTTCCAAGACTGAAGAACACGGAGTGGAATTCCTTCGTGAAGCAAATATCAGCAGCTGTCGGGGTCCTGAGACAGTAGAACACAAATGTTTGCATTTTGAGAATTAAGTGGGGCTTTATAATGGGTCCTCTTAACATTTAATATTTATCTCTTTAGATACCAACCACCTCATCCTGCGCAGATTCCAAATGTGTTTTAATTTGAGGATACCTAAAACAAAGAGAAATAAGCATTACATGAAATGTGTTCATTATGCTTCTTTTTCCTATTTTAGAAGACACAATGGGGAACAAGGCACACAATAAATCTAGAAGCATGTGATATTCGTGGATACAGAAACACAATCTATATATCACCATGGCCAGATTGTATGGTATTTCTCCTCTACACCATCACATTTACAAATGTAGCTGTCGAAGTGCAATCCACTCACATACATTGTTATGTATTGTTTAATCTATATGTGCTTCCTTGACATTTTTGCAAGTGCAATGTATAGACAAAAAAAAGGTGAAATAGCATAAATAATACTGTAAACACACACTCTGCTGTAAAAAATGAAACCTTTCTGGTATGAAGGCTGTGTGAATCAGGAGTGATTGAACTCCTAATCCACAGATAATTGAGCAATGAGACTCCAGGGGCATGATCTATACACCATAAGCTGCCTTAATAAAGGAAAACCGCATTGAAGTGGTTGTGGTGCATAGATATCCCAATTCATTCCAGGAATTGAGAGAGTGATTGGCACACTCAGCCTATTACAGCCCACTATCTCTCTCCCTATATATATATATATTTAAGGTTAGAGTGTTCCTTTAAAAGATTACATTTGAAGTCAGACTTTCCATGATTATCCTTGTAAATGTACAAAAAGTCAATGTTTTATAATAACAAAATCTAGTGAATTCATTTAAAAATAAAAAAATTTATTCAGAAATTCATTTCTTCCCTCTAAAGGTTTTCTTTCCCAAGTTAGTTTTTTCTCAGACGATGATCTTTGCATCTCATTTACATGTTAACGTCAGAACTAACAGCAATGCACCTACGAGCACTTCCCTTAGAATGTTGTACCATACTGTTAATCTCACCTTGATGGCCGAAATCATTTATTACTAGGTTGTTTTTTTTTTTTTTACTTTCCATGCTCGGTTTTGTTACATAAACTACATTTCACTCTCATCCTTAAGAGTGAAATCGACCACCTGGCACACCTACCTCCTACTGTGGCGGCGATGAGGAAGAAAGTGAGAGGGCAGCTGTGTGTCAGATGCCAGGGGAGCAACCTTTGTAAAATGGTTTAACCCCTAAAATGAAGATGGCATACAGACAGTGAGCTAAAGTTGCTTTGGGATGGCAACGTTCCTTTAAATTACCTAAGATGTCCAAAATCTTGTCTTGACATGACCTCACATGAACTTCCAAAGAATTCTTGGCATTTGAGCCACGTTTGCGGAATCCATCTAAGGTGACATACATCTGTATCAACAGCCTAGGACATTCAATTATGACTGTATTACTATTGGCTGATAATTTCCTCAAGATAATTAGTGCCATGATCCAACATAGGATCATACCTATCCATCTGAACAGTTCTGAAGACATCAAGAAACGTAGGCTTTGATTTCCCTAAAGATTTTGTACTTGACACTTACTCAACTTGGAGGTACATATTTATTAATGATCTTAAAATGGGCATTGAAAGCCATGTATCAGTGTTTGCAGATGACACAAAACTTTGTAAAGTAATAAAATGTGAGCAGGATATTGCCTTGCTGCAGAGGGATTTGGATAGATTGGGGGACTGGGCACTAAAATGGCAGATGAAATTTAACGTAGAAAAATGCAAAGTTATGCACTTCGGGGTTAAGAATGCACAAGCAATTTACACCCTAAATGGTAGTGAACTAGGGATAACCACACACGAGAAGGATTTGGGAATTCTTATAGACAACAAATTAGGTAGCAATATACAATGTCAATCTGCCGTTGCTAAGGCCAGTAAGGTTTTGTCATAAATGTAAATTTTGTCATTTGTATAAATAGGGGCATAAATTCGAGATGAAAATATAATTTTGCCTCTTTATAAATCGCTGGTAAGACCACACCTTGAATATGCTGTGCAATTTTGGGCACCTGTTCTAAAGAAAGATATCATGGCACTAGAAAAAGTGCAGAGACGAGCTACAAAATTGATAAAAGGAATGGAGCATTTTAGTTATGAAGAAAGGTTAAAAAATTTAAATCTCTTTAGTTTGGAAAAACGGCGCCTTAGAGGGGATATGATAACATTATACAAATATATTCGGGGCCAGTACAAACCATTATCTGGAAATCTATTCATAAACAGGGCTATACATAGGACACAAGATCACACATTTAGGCTTGAAGAAAGGAGATTTCATCTAAGGCAAAGAAAAGGTTTTTTTACAGTAAGAGCAATAAGGATATGGAATTCATTGCCGGAAGAGGTGGTTTTGTCAGAGTCTATACAGATGTTTAAATTGCAATTGGATAAATACTTGCAAAAACATAACATACAGGGATACAATTTCTAATTAGTGGGCTAATAGCTGCTTGATCCAAGGAGACATCGGACAGCTATTTTGGGGTCAAGAAGGAATTTTTTTCCTAGTTTGTTGCAAAATTGGAAGCGCTTCACACTGGGTTTTTTGCCTTCTTTTGGATCAACAGCAAAAGCATTTGTGAGGAAGGCTGAACTTGATGGACGCAAGTCTCTTTTCAGCCTATGTAACTATGTAACTCTGTAACAGACCAAAAACAACCTGCTTCAGGTGTTCGAAATTCCCTGTGTTCTTCCACAGGGCCAAGTGCAGAAATCACGTTTGCTTGTGAAAGAGACTCACCACAGCCCCCCATAGTAGAGAATATTGCATCCTGAATAGACTTCTGCACAAGTCATCCAAAAATGATTGCATCTTATCCATAGGAATGTCAGAATATGGCTCATTCATCTCCTCAGTGGGATCACAAGTCAATACTAACTCTTAGAAGGATTCCCACTATTAGAAGGTCTAACAGTTTGGCATATAAATGAAACATAAAATCCAATGGAAGATGGAGAATAGATTAGAATCAACAACTCTAATCCGTTGTTGAAAACCACGGATTGTACAAAACACAATAGGCAATGAGTTGGGTCAGTTAGGGTTGAAAATAGCAGCAATTAAAGGAACACAATAGCATCAGGTATTTGTTATTCCCAAGGCAATAATGCCCAGCCAAACACATTTTCCTGGACTATCGACTCCTGAAGTGCCACCCTCCCTCGCGACTCCCCCTGTCGCAGGGCTGAGGGAGTTAAAAACCCTTCAGCCACTTACGTGAATCCAGCACTGATGTCACTCGGTGCTGGGTCAGGCTCCGCCCACGTTCCACCCCTTGCCGACGTCAGCCGGCGGGGGAGACCTAAAGCGCATGCGAGGCAATGGCCTTGCGCGCATTAGACCTCCCCATAGGAAAGCATTATGCAAAATCTGACGCTGGAAGTCCAAAAGTCTGTTTGGATTCTGGAAGCCGTCTAGTGGCTGTCTCTTAGACAGCCACGGAGGGCAGACTTAGAGCTGCAATGTAAACAGTTTCTCTGGAACGGCAATGTTTACATTGCAGCACTAAGTGCAAAAGGGTCACAGCACCCACACTGCTTCAATTAGCTGAAGTTGTCTGGGTTCCTACAGTGTTCCTTTAATACTCCCTTTCAGCAATATCATTTTAGCTATCCACTTTGGGCAATTTGATATGTGCCAATAGGGAGCATATTTAGTTTGTGTATGCTATATCATTGGATTCATAGAATAGAACTGGATACATTATGTGACATTGGCGATTCTGCCAGGCTTCTTTTGTTTTTCTCTTTATTTTTTCTTTATAATACTTAGGTGTAGTTATTGCACTTTTTAGAACTTTTGCTACACTTAATTGCACTTTTTTGTATCGCTCTTTTTGATTCTGATTGGAGGGATACTATGGGGTAGGTGTATAGCACTTACACCTTATCCTTATACCTGTTCCTCAAATTTTACAACAACCAGTCAATAAGTCGAGCAATTACCATGTATTATGTTCAATTTATTGCAGCAACAATTGTTTTGATTCTAGACCAATTGTGACAATAGGAGAATCTACATTTTCTGCTATTACCAATAAAGAATTAGGATCTTGACAAGATTTTTGAGTGCGGTATTATTTTTATATTTACTACCGTGTTTCTCCGAAAATAAGACCGGGTCTTATATTAATTTTAGTCACAAAAAACACACTAGGGCTTATTTTCAGGGTAGGGCTTATTTATGCATAAAACCAAAAACAAACCGCTTTATTCTTTTTTGATGATTACCGTCCCGGTAGAAGAAGAAGTTCGGCTGTGATGACGTCAGCCCGCTCCGTGCACTAAAGAGGGAGGGGGGCGATGTGCTGAAGACATCTGGTGGGAGGAGGGGAGCAAACAGAATAGCCAAGATCCCTGACTGACGCGCGCACAGTCGGAAGCCGCCTCCCCCTCCCTCCGTATCTCCCGCCTTCACCCAGTGCGAAGTCACAGAACATGGCGGCCGTTGTGTGGTGCTGGTCGCAGTGTTTGGCCCGGGGGCCGGTCCGCTATGAGCGCGCTGGGGGTTATGGTGACCGACTGTCTCCCCTTTCAATATATTGTCCTGTTGCTGGGGAGCGAGACCGACTGTCTCATCTGCCCTATCTGGGAGAATAGGGTCTACCCTTTGTGAAATAAGCTGCCACTGGGGAGAGGTGGTCACCGACTCCTCTCCCTGGAACCCTTTCAGCCGCTGGGGAGAGGGGGTGACAAGCTCCTCTCCCTGACACTCTCTCTGCTGGTGGAGGGGGGGGACCGACTGTCTCCCCTTTCAATATATTGTCCTGTTGCTGGGGTGCAAGACCGACTGTCTCTGCTCCCTGCAGGACACTCTGCCGCTGGGGAGGAAGGACGGTACCTTCAGTTCCCTGTAACACACACACTGCCGCTGGGGAGGAAGGACGGCACCTTCCGCTCCCTGGGATACATACCGCCGCTGGGGAGGAAGGACGGCGTCTTTGTCTCCCTGTGACTCACTGGACTGCTGGGGAGCGGGACCAACTGTCTCCTCTCCTAAGGACACACACTGCCGCTGGGGAGGAAGGACAACACCTTCAGCTCCCTGGGACACACACTGCCGCTGGGGAGGAAGGACAACACCTTCGGCTCCCTGGGACTCACTTGACTGCTGGGTAGAAGGACCAATGGTCTCCTCTCCTAAGGACTCACACTGCCGCTGTGGAGGAAGGACGGCACCTTCGTCTCCCTGTAACTCACTTGGCCGCTGGGGTCTCTCCCCCCTGGCCAACTCTGCTAGGAATTGCAGGTACTATCCCATTATTTTCTTGACGTGCTGCACGGATCTCTCCGAGGGGTTGGGTCCATAGACAGACAGCACCGCATTAACCTCTCTGTCAAACTGCGCCTGAGTGTAGCCAGGCGCCATGCTTGCTCTGCCGAAGTTGGTTCCTTTGTAGATAGGGGTGCTGTACGGGTACTAGCGTTGCCCTCAATTTGTAATCCAGGAACTGGTGTTATCTTGTAGCTGTCCTTCTGGGCTGTGGGAATGATCCCGTCGCTTGCCACCAATTGCAACATCCCCTACATATTTCCAGTTTGCCCCGTTTCGAATACCGGCTAATCTACCGAACGACCGACCACCCATGTGCGGAGTGTGCCACTTGTTGACCCGATTAACCTTACCAACACCTCTGAAAACCGCAAGCACCTCAACATTCTAAAGGGTCAGCTGGATGATCGTCGTTCGTATGTGCGAACACAATGCGGCGGCCATCTTGGAACAGACACAGCCAGCGGTGCTTGGTCGTCAAGTGTATGGGACTAAAATCGGACACTCAATGGCGCAAACACCGCTAGGACTTCCATACGCCAATATCAGAGTGATTTCAACATATGTTGGGTGCTCAGACCCAGGCTATCCGGGGATATTTGTAGGGATATCTTATTGTTTTTCTTTTGTTTTGTTTTTTATAATTCTTTATTTTTCGTGCATTCAGGTTTAACAGACATGCTCGTGGTACCCCAAAGGCAGTCCACTTGCTTAAATCAAAGACTTTTGTTGCAGTGGGGTGTACATAGACATATGCACATTTTATATTTAAAGTGAGAGTAAGTGGTGATAAAGCATGAGTAGTGCCAGTGAGCACGCTTAGATGTAGAGAGCACGTTATGTGTGGAAGTCAAGCTTGATTAAACAGTATTTGTGTCAATATTAAATGTAGTGGAGTAATTAACTTTTAACATCGTTGAGTTAAATGTGGTAATGTAGTGTAAAAGAGCTTAAGTATCTTAGCAGAATATTGTTAAGGGATGAGAGTTGTGTGTGTAGTAGTTCGCTGGCATCAGCTGTCATGTGTGGTACGAAAATTGTTATTAGGCATTAAGCAGGTAAGACAGGGTTAGTATGGCATAACTTATAACATGTTAATAACTTGTTTCTGATCCTGGGTCTGGTGAGTCTGCCGTGTCCAATTAGCCGGTGTCGGGATTAGCCTGAAGTCAGCCCTCCTCTCATGTGGGCCACAGTAGGTAAATATTCTCATACGTGTTAGCGTGGGGCAACCTATGGGCAGGTTATACATGCATGCAGGGCCCAGAAAATGTAGATAACATATCAAAAACATGTAAAGAGTTAAAAAAATACCGCTGGTTGGAAATGATTTGGTATGCCTGTGGAAGTCTAGTCATTGTGGCTGGTAGGTTGCGGAGAGTCAGTGGTTCAGCCCATGCCCGTCGGATAAAGTCCCAGTAGCCAGGAAGAGTGTTCATTAGTGAGCATTGTCGCTGATCTCCACCAGCTTTGCATCGGAGCTCCTTGCTGCTTAGTCGCCTCGCTCTTCCTCCTTGCACTCGTGTGCAGGGCCTTGTTTCGGGGTCTGTCTCCGGTATTCAGTGGATTGTTAATCTGTATGGTACCCCGGTTTGCGGCTGCATCCTGGAGGGATGGGGTCGAGCTCTGCTGAGCGCCGGTTCTCGGATAAGGTGAGTAGCTGGCATGTAAGGCTGGTTTAGTTGTCCCGCACCCATTAAAGTGTGAACGGCGGTGTTTGCATAGTTTGGCAGCCTTTCTGGATGCCTGTGGTGGGTGCCTATAATGGCGCCAACGGGTCGCTGGACGAATCCATGTAGCACTAGTCTTGCTGCTAGTCTTGAAGCCATTCCACGTTTGTACAGCAAAGTCCAGAGGCTCTCGCAGAGCCGGTCGAACTCCCCCAGGGGGTGCGTGGGTGGTTGGGCATATGCGCTCTGCTTTTGGGGCCTTCGCTGGGCGGCCATCTTAGCTGCGTCCCAGTAGCCTGATGGTTGCTGTGCTGTTCTGGCTGTGTGGGGCAGTCCCTGTTTCGGTTTTGCTGCTGTGTCTCAAGCTTTAAGTTTTATGTGCCGGGATATTCCTCACCGGCAGGGGGAGGGAGGAATTGTACCGGGGAGACCCCTAGGTGAGTGGTTGCAGGCGGTGTGGAGATCGGCCGCTTCCCTCGTTTTGTCTGAGTAGGCCTCGGATCTATCCCCGGTTAGATGCCTCCGATTTCGGTCGCGATACTTGAGTCTGGGCTCCACGGTTTGGTGCTCACTTCCCTAGGTCACCCAACCGTCAAATTGTTGGGTTTTTGCCCTAATTCTGGCTTATTAAGAGCGTTTTTGCACGGAGCTTGTCTCATGTGCGACCTCTCAGCATGGTAGCTTGGCTCCGCCCCGTCTGGATATCTTATTGTTAAAACTATATTTTTAAGTATTTTTATTATGCTTGTCCTGGACTTGAGAGGTAATGTAATTATGTGTGTGCTTATGTTGCTGTCCCCTCTCAGGTCCAGTGGGGAATGCCCCTGAAATGTGTTACCAGAAACCCTTTGCATGGGGACTTGAATAAAAGGCCAGCTGTGGCTCCCATTAAACCAGTTCCAGTTTTACCCTCACACAGAGCCTCGTCTCGTGTTTGTAGGGAACAGCGATAATAGCCATTTCACTACGTTTTTGTCAGGATCGGGACAGGGATCCAACACGCAGAGTACAAACAGGTACAGGATACGTATACCGGACCTTAGAATGGCCGGACTAACGTACGGAGAATATAGAGAATGGTCAGAGACAAGCCGAGGTCGAGGGAACGAGAGGACAGGTAAGCGAGGAACAAGCCGGGTCAAGGATAACAGAGGTAAACAGAGTAAGTCAAACAAGCCGGGTCGGAACCAAAGGGATAACTGAAAATACCAGAGCACTGTGTGACTAGGCAGGCTAGAACCACGACAGGGCAATGAGCAAATGAGAAAAGCACTGTTAAATACCCTGGCTCAGAAGGGTAGACACGCCTCCGACGAGTCCTGATTAGTCTCCACACAATTGAGTGACAGGTCGTTCCGGGTTGGCGTCATGACGTCGACTTCCGGACGTCATGCTACAAAAGGAAGTGACTCCCTCGCGGCCGGCGTTTATGTGACCGGGTGGACCGCGAGGAACAGGGGAAACAGACCGTCCGGATGGATAGACGTCTAAGTCTCTACCTCTCCCAGAGGTAGAGACTTCAGGTACCCTGACAGTTTTAGGATCATGTCTTCTAGGATCATTGCAGCTCTACTCAGATTGGGGGAAGAGAACATCTCTGGCGGCGAAATCCCTCCTCTCGTCGGGGTGTCCGCCACATCTGGTGGCAGAAGTGGGATGGTTCTTTTCCCCCCAGAGGAGAGGTTACAACCGGATCTAAAAGATGGAAGGAGCGGATGGAGAATTGGTACAGACAACTGAAATGATCTACTTTAAAAGATCTGTTGGATAGCTTCGGCCGAACGGCAAATAACCGAAAAAAGGGAACTAATAGCCGAACTGTTGGAAATGGACCGAACAGACGTTTTACCCAAACCAGTTGTCTCAAACGAGGAGGATGAATTGCTACTCTCTGTTCGGTTATGGCTGGCATTGTATTGGTCAAACTACCCTGCAGACATTACCCAAGTGATAGCCGCCGCAGATACTGAAGCCAGAGAGAAGCGTCAGTATCAGCTATGGTTGGCGGAGCTTCAACGACGGGAAGACATAACTGCAGAGATAATTGCATTTATAATGGAAAGAAGAATGTACCCTTTGCTGCTTTAAAAGTTTCCAGGAGACAGAAGGGGGAAATAGATGGGTACCTTGCTGACTTCGAAAGACAATACGCTTTACACAGGGTACCCACTGACTAATGGGTTACCATTTTGGCTGGGAAATTATCAGTGAGAGCTGCAGAGGCGTTCCGGGCTATCCCTGACGAGTAGATTTAGCTCCTTGTCAAGGAGGCATTGCTCGCCAGGTACGCTGTCACCCCTGAGGCATACTGCCGGAGATTCAGAGAGAGTCTAAAAAGCAGGGGAGAAACTCTTACACCAGATGGGCCTGCCCCCTACATAGAACAGCGCCCCACTGGGTGACCGGTTGCCAGGCTGCCTCGGGAGAGGATGTCCTGCAGTTATTTCTATTGGAGCACTTTTTCAGCATACTGTCACCCAACCTCAGAGAGTGGGTCCTTGAAAGGCGACCCCTTACCCTACCTGAGGCGGCTCGCCTCGCTGACAAATACACTGACACCCATAAGACAGCCACCCACAGTAAGTCCAACCCCTCGGTTGGAGATTCGGACCACCATACCCTCTCACCCTACCCCTTACAGGACCCCCCAGACCTCAGCCAGCACTACGAGAACCGTGCCCAGATGCTACAGGTGCCAGCAGATCGGATACCTCCGCAATGATTGCGAGCCTCCTCAACAGTCATGGTGGCGCTCCAACAATATAACATGTCATGATTCCCTTTTATTCCAGAAGTTTGGTCCTTAAGGGGTTAACTGAGACATCCAGGAGAGGTACTGCCCCATCCCAGAAGAGTCAGCTGGTAGTTCCCAGGAAATACCAGATGGAGCTTCTACGGATTGGGCACGATGTCCCCTTTGCAGGACAACTAGGAGTATGCCGCACGTCCCACAGGGTAACCCAAAACTTTTTTGGCCAGGAATCCATGGGGACATGCGACGATACTGTAAAACCTGTGACACTTGTCAACTGGTATGAAAAAGGGAGGGAAGGGGGAAGATCATCTCAAGGCCAAACTGCTGTCCATGCCCATTAACTAGGAGCCCTTTAGCCGCATAGCAGTTGACCTTGTGGGATCCCTAAATAGACCCAGTACATCCGGAAAGAAATATATTCTTACCGTGGTGGACTACACCACCCGCTACCCCGAGGCAGGGGCCCTCACAAATATTCATGCAGAAACTGTGGCAGATGCGCTGGTAAAGATATTCGCCAGGGTAGGGTTTCCCAAGGAAATCCTCTCCGACCAGGGGACCTAGTTCATCGCTGAACTGACCCAACAACTCTATTAAGCTCACCATACCACCCCCAGACTAACAGTCTCTGTGAGCGTTTTAATGGTACTCTCAAACAGATGTTGAGAACCTTTACTGACGCTTGCAGAAACTGGGAGAGGTTCCTGCCTCACCTGCATACCGAGAGGTGCCGCAGGAATCCACAGGGTTTTCCCCCATTGAGTTACTATATGGGAGAAGGGTACAAGGTCCCCTTCATCTCATTAGGGAACACTGGGAGGGGAAACAGAACATGAGGGATAGCTGGAGCTCTGAGACCGCATGGATCAGTTGGCCAGGGTAGTAAAGGAAAACCTCCAGGGGGCTTAGGGGCACCAGAAAGCCTGGTACGATCGGGGTGCCCGACAGCGTACGTTCCAGGTAGGACAGGTTTTGGTATTAAAGCCACTCAGACAGGATAAACTGCAGGTAGCTTGGCAAGGCCCCTACCAAGTGATAGAGCAACTCTGTGACATAACTTATGAAGTTGCCAGCTGCGCTGATGAAAGGATCCAAAGATAATTTCACATAAATATGTTGAGAGTACCAGGAAAGGCAGGAGGATATAGCTGCAGTATGTGCCCCCACTACAGATGACACAGACCAAGGAACACTTGGTTCACGTAGGGATGGTACTGGATAAGATCCGGGCCGCAACATAGCAGCCGATGGTGCCATGAACCCCCTGACACCACCAATGCCGGAAACCTTAGACTCGGGCTCTAACCACAAGCCTTTATAAGAAACGTTCCATGGTTATGTTTTATGTTTCACGTTTAAGTTTTTTTCTTTTCTTTTTTTCTTATTGTCATTGAGCTGGTTGCCAACGACCTCTCGAAAACTGTATGTACACACTGCAGTACTACTACCCGTTCTCCCCCCAACCCCTCTTTCTACTTTATGACAAACGACCGATATTACAGGCCTAAGTGTCAGTGAAAGGGGACGCAGGTCTCTCTGACACACTCCTAGTTTAATAGCCCTAGTTCAACCTAAAGACCAAGAGGCGACAGTTGTGCCCTGCCCCATAAAAACCTAGAGCATGCTCACAAAGTCATACTTACGCAGGGGCTGCACGCTTGTCATTTCATTGCTTATAACTTACAACAATCATCCTGACGTTATAATGTATAACATATAAAAAGTGCTGTGTTGGGGGGCGTGGTTTTGACTCGGACGGGAGCGGACGCATGGCGGCTGAGCTCCGGCGACAGACCACACAGACATCAACTTTAAGGTGTCTGAACGCCCGATCTCGGAAGCCAAAGCACCCAATACCTTCTACTAGATATGGGGAAGAAAGCCAAAAAGATGAAAACCCTCGATGGGGAAGGCTCCCGCAATATCAGCGACCTGCTACTACAGCGGCCTAAAGCCAAAATGGCGGCGCCACCCGATTCCCCTTACTCCTCCTCCGAGGAAGACTGTATGGACGCCCTGGAAAAAAAAAAAAAAATCACATATACAGGGGGGACCGCAGCCATGAAAGGCGACATCCAGGCCCTCATGAAGAATCTTCGGGCCTACTTCACAGCCGACCTCGACATCATCAGAGAAGAGGTCGCGGGGATCTCTGCCCGAGCAAGGGCCACTGAGGACCGCATCACATCTGTGGCTCACCAACAAGCCAGCAATACTACACAGATACACCAACTGCAGACGGCCCATGCAGCGATCCAGATTAAACTGGGCTGCATGGAGGATACAAGAAGGCGCAACAATCTGAAAATAAATGGCATAGCTGAGGCTGTGGACGACGGGGAATTACCTCCGTTTCTGCGTCGTCTGCTGGCGTCCTTGCTGCCTCAACGCTAAAGGGATACAACTAGATGGCTGCTTCCGCCTCCAAAAATGCAACAGGGCCCCTGCAGGGACCACCCGCGACGTGCTGGTCCGCTTTGTGCTGAACCGGGACAAGATGGCAGTCCAGAAGGCAGTGCAGAGCATAACGCCTTACATGTTTGAACAAATGCAACTGCAATTCATGCAGGACTTGTGTAGATCCACGCTGGCCTGGAGAAGGTCACACAGACCCTACGCTCAAAGGGAATGGCCACCAAGGACAGACACGTTCATCAACTCACCTCGGCAGAGGAATCGGAGACTTTTCTCCTAAAGCTGGGCCTCACTACACGGGTAGAAACCGGAGGCAGACGGAATGGCACATGGGACATGGACAGAGTGGTATCGTTTGTACCAAGGGCCGCGGCCGACACCGGCTGAGTCAGGGGAAACAAACAGTCCTGCGCACTGTAATATCCTCCACAACATGCGGACCCTTTTCTGCTTTATGTTTGGTTTTTATGCCTCAGTGACTGTTAATGGATGTTTCCATAAGCTTATACACCGGTTTAGCATCCCCCCGCAACTTTACCCTTATAGCTCAACTACACAATACACCCGCACTCCCCCCCCCAGCGCTCGGGGGTAAAGGAGTGCTACGGCAACCCATATGACTCTAAGACAGCCCTCACCTTGGTAGGGACCTGTCAAGTAAGCCATATCACTTATAGCCGTTAACATTAGCCAACAGGTCACAGGGTCGACCCCCTTCCAGTCAGACAGAGCTTACGGGCTGTGCAACCTCGATTGCACACCTTGAAGTGCAATTATAATATATGTCACCTTAAACCTATCGCTGTATGACCACACAAAGTATATCAGGATGCCCACATGACACCACAGACCCTGTAAGGCATCCAATTCTATTGAACCACAAGAGCAGGCACAAGGACCATTTACCCTAAGGTTAACCATGCTCCTTTGATGGATACAATTGTTTCCCCTTTTTTTAATTTGTTATTTTCCTTTTTATTTATTTTTTATTTTCTATACTGTTAATTATCAATTTTTAATACACCTACACACGACCTGTGCAGCACAACACCGTAACCCATCAACATAGCCCATCATTCCTCCCGGTACACATCGAGGTACGCCATGTAACCACTGCTAGTATCGGTCCACAAGCACGCCCCGGAATACTAAACATCCCTCAGGGCCACATAGAGTGGTCCATTCACACTCTAGATGAAGCCTTAATTGATGTATTATCCCAGGCGGTGCTCCTCGATGTCTTGACCGTCAGGGATACCATATCACCAGTTTTACTTGTGGTACTTAACCACATTGACATGTCTAACCCATGTTCCCTCTGCAACAAGGATACTCAGTTTAAACGGTTTCACGATATTATGTTTAACTAGCTACAATACTTTAACTATAAAAAGCGAGTGCTTCAGCCAAGCATGCGACCCTATAATACTTCAATAATGCCAGCTTGTTTATGCTATATGAATAACCTGCCTCCCTTATCTCTTAGCTGACATGTTGGCTCCATTCTCGACAAATCTACATTAACATATAAAATGTGCAATGTTATACTATGCCAAACAATTGTTTGTAATATGTTGACCATTTCGCTTGCAATCGCTGTTGTGGCATTGCTTGTTGCTATGTACCTTCCTTGCACGACAAAATAAACAATAATGAAAAAAAATAAAAAAAGTGCTGTGTTATTGAAGCCACCAACTGTATACCTATGCCTGAAAGAAAATACTTGCTACAGCTGTTGTGGCTAGGCAAGAATTCTTGTACCAACTATGCACAAATAAAAATAAAGAATTTAAAAATAAATAAATAAACATACAGGTATAATAACAATAAAATAAGCAGAAATATAAATGTTTGTAGTGCAAAATATGCTGTGTGTAAGAAAGGAGCAATAATTATCTGTTATTGGAGAAGTAAAGAAAGAGGCCTTTTATAAGCGATGCCGACAGCTGATTGGACGGAGTAATTATTATTATTGGTATTTACATAGCACCAGCATATTCTGCATCGCTTTACATTAAAAGGGGAATTTAACAAATGAAACAATAACAAAATGTTACAGAAACAGTAGATAGAAGAGGACCCTGCTCAAACGGGCTTACAGTCTACAGCAGGGGTCAGCAACCTACAGCAAGTGTGCCAAGCAAGGCACGCCAGGTGCCTTTGCACGGCACTCAAGGCCGCTAGAGCCAAACAGGCTCTGGCCTATTAGGATTCCCAGTGAAACTTCAGATATCTGCTGGTGCAAAAAGGTGGTGAGGGACAATCCTCAATTTACGCATTGCAGCACTTAGATACCCAGCACTTGTGAACGGGAATCCACACTGAGTAGAGCAGCCCAGCAGCCCACAGCAGCTATCGCAGTTCATGCCCTTGACCTGTACCTGGCCAGCTCGGTCCCCACTGGACTCCAATTAAGCCCCTCACCCTGCTAGATATCCACAGCTGCAGAATAAGCCTCCCCTTATACAAATAATGCAACCATCCCACGCACAAATACACACTCACAGACCCCACAAAACCACTGACAATAATACACACACACAACCCAAAAAGCAGCCTCTCACATGCAATTCACAAACCACCAAGCACACTATGTGACATATCACCCACACACAATTCCACAAGCAGCCTCCATACACATCCCACATTCATAGGTAACACACCTCAAATAAAAAAAATAAGTCAAGCACACCAGGGGACTTCAAGATCTTGTTTTGGCATAGTACTACTAAAAGGTTGCCTACCCCTGGTCTAGAGTGATGTCACCATTGCTTATGCAGATTTTCCTTTCTACTATTCTAAGCAGAGAAAGAGTTAAAGGACCACTCCAAGTACCATAGCAGATAAAACACACTGAAGTGGTTATGGTGCAAGGAGTGCCCTGTGTAGCAGGCTTAGTCCCTCTTTGTTCGATTGTCCTTACCTCCCTTGTTAGTTTCCCGAATGGATGATGTGTGGTCCCCCCCTTTTATACCCCCTGAACACTGATCACCCCTGACTTGTTAACTTTAAAAGAGCAATTATCTCAAGTGCTTTCCCTGGGTGGCCGCCATTCGTATAACCGAACACACGTGCTCTAGTGAATGGCGGCCACTTTGTCTCCCGAACGTAGGCAGCGGTACATGGTCGTTGAACTCTTGGGCTACGCGATCCCATGAACACCGGGGAAAACTGTACCGATGCCTGTTTAGCTCCCAGATAAGTTAGGAGAACGCAGTTTGGGAGAAAGGAACTACAAACTGGGGGGAGTGTTCGCTTCCTTAAAGCCAGGGGGAGCATTCGTCAGCGTTCCCATGTGACCAGCCGTTGCCTCTTTTCCTCTGGAACTATTTTGGCCAACCACCTTGTGGCCAGCCGGTCAGAACTTTACCCAAATGGCGATTCTTTTCTACGGAACGGACTACTTGGGCGCTCAGATCTGGGCTATTCGGGGATATAAGACTTGTGGGGTTCCTGTGTATTCGGATTGTATTTTTTGGGTGTTTTATGTAATTTATTTACGGTTCCCTGTAACGGAGAGATAATGGAGTTACCGGTCTCAATTATCTCCCAGACACCTGGGAGGGGTTTGTGTTGTGTTGAATGGAGACCCCTGAGGGTTTGTGCATAAAAAGCAGAGTGTGGCATAATAAAGTTGTACTCCCAGAACGGTGTGTCGTCCAGTTACTGGGGAGGAGGAGAGCTATTCACTTTCAGCGAGTTCCAGTTATCACAGATCCAGCAGAGGAAAGCCCTGGTCAGGACTAGCACTCTGCTACACCCTGGCACTTCCCCCCTCCACCCCCAAGGTAAGTAGTCAAAGATTTAGAATAGTTTTACTTCTTACCTGAGATCTGAGCCATGAAGCTCTCTGCCTGAGAGAAGCACGCAGGTGCATGGTTTAGACAGTTTAGAATGGCTGAGAGCAATTAGCTGACGCTCAGCCAATGAGTTTGCCCTGCAGTGCCAGGATTAGCTCCTAGCAGGAGCTTCCATCTCTCCAGAGCTGAAGAGGAGAGGCTTGGAGTGGCACTCAGCAGACCCCAGATAAGAAATGCTAAAATGGTCCAACAACTTACATTGGGGGTGCCAGTGTTACAGATGAGAAAAGTTCACAAATCATCACACTACATCAGCCAGGGCACTCCTGCTTCATAACCACTGCCGCGTGCGGTGGGTGTTCCCTTAATATAATGTCTTTGAAGGAACACTCTGAGCTCCACAACAATGAAGCTGTTATGGGGTCTAGTGGTCCTGAGTGCTGTCTTACAATATGGGGTTAAAGCTGTTTTAAGGAGGAGGCAGAAGGGCTCCATGGAGACAACTTCAGGATTAAAATGTTTCAGAAAGATGGCACCCAGGGTCAGACTCCATAATGACGTCATTGACATTAAGTTGTTATGGGGCTTAGAGCGTTCCTTTTATAAAAAGGTTGTGAACACTTGTAAAACTGTTCCCTACACTCAAAATTATATTCTATCCAAGATATCCTCTAAGTGAACCAGAATGGCAGATAATTAACCACTACTGTGGTCAAAACCTGGTAATATGAAGCACATGTAAAGAGGAAACACAGGAATTAAGCAAAACTGGTCAAATTGCTTTCTGAGGCATGTCACTGGCATTGTGTAAATTAGGCTGTAGTACTAATCTTATGCATTCCTACCCCAAAGGTGTGGATCATCCATGCAGGACTGGTGGTTTGAGATGGTGATCAGTGGAGTGTGTGGATTACGTCTTTCAATCAGTTCATAAAGGACTTCTTTATTGTGCACATTCAAATGATTCATGTACTCTGAGGGGAAAAAAGGGAGACAGGAATGTAGGTCTCTGAAAAAGAATTTCTCTCATTAGTTGGAGTTTCAAGGGACACACTAAGCACCAAAACAATTTTAGCTTAAAGGGACACTATATTCACAAAATCTTGGTGTATAGATTAAGCCTCTGAATTTTGACTGCTAAATGCTATGCCATTTACGAGTTAGATTGCTTTTTGTTTGTTTATGAAGTTCTAGCCACACTTCCCCTGGCTGTGACTCACACAAGCTGCATGGACAAAAAATGTTTCATTTTCAATTAAAAGTAGCTTACTTTAAAAGCCTTTATCTCCTGCTCTGTAAGTTTAAATTGGATTACATACATGAGTATTCTGCAGGGTCTAGAAAGCTATTAACAGAGCAGCAGATAAGACATTCTAAAGTAAACAGAATTTGCAATAAAGGAAGTGTAAACATTAGATGACTCTTTACAGGAAGTGTTTAGGAAGGCTGTGTAAGTCACATGCAAGGAGGTGTGACTAGGGCTACATAAACAAAGTGATTTAACCCCTAAATGGCAGAGATTTGAGCAGTAAGATTGCAGGGGCATGATCTGTACATCAATACTGCTTCATTAAATTAAAGTTGTTATAGTGACTACAGAGTCCCTTTAAATAAGTTGATCTACAGATCAAGCCCCTGACGTTCCACTGTTCAATTACATATTAAATTACTTTGTTTTTGCAGCCTTGCCACAAATTGTTTGGCACATAGCCTCCCTACACTCTTCCTGAAAAAAATCTACGGTAAAAATATTAGCTCCTTTATTGAACAATGTGTTTTATCTAGAATTTATTTCCTGCTTTGTTTGCCTGCTAGATCCTGTATTAGCCTCCTGTGTGTGATTAAAGTTCAATTAACAGAGCAAAAGATAAGAACTTCTAAATTAAATACACTGAGCTGTAAGATCTGATTGAAAATTAAATAAATGTTTTCATGTAAGATGTGTGAGAGCATGTTAGGAAGGCTAACTACAATCAAAAACACTGTTTTAATAAAATACTTTGACTCATCTCACAAACAGCACTGCCATGCCTGCACCGATACTGCGGCCATGCTCTGGTTTCATTTGCACTGCTTGGGCCATTTCTTTAAGCATTGTAGTCCTCCTCCAAGATGCCAATAAGGTGGCATCATAGCCACCATCTGAACAGAGTGATGTCAATTCTGTGCTTTAGTGGCCTATGCTAAAGTCGTAATTAACAGGTGTGGGGAAAGGCCTTCTTCTTAAAGGATCTGTTCTTCATTTCTTCCTGTCTGCTCTAGTTTTCTTTAAAAATTAAGACAAAGTAGGGACTATTTGTCTTATGGAGGCTTCCAATGCCATGACTAGTGATGACCAGCGGAGGATCAAAGTGTGCTTCGTTTCCGGTGGTCGGAGCAATTTTCCCATAATCCTTAGCTTTCCTCCCTGTTCCCACGATGCCTCTCATTTAGACAGAACGCCGGCAAAACTACCGAATTGCATCCTAACACAATGAGAACAGTTTGAATGAATGAAACTCCGATCCTATTCGTGCTGTGGCTGCATCTTGAAGCCGCTTAGTAGATAGCTCCCTAATTCCCACGGTACCAAAAGGCTGAAAGACCTAAATAATTCTTTCAGCAACATTTACTAATACTTAGTAAAGATTACATAGTATTAGTAAATTCAGCCCCTACTCGCGTGAGTAGGGGCATGTCTACTAAGCAGTGAGCAGCCTGTGGCTCACTGTAAAAAAAAAATAAAATATTGCCCCCACACCTGAGCGGCAGGTGGGGGCCCTAAATAAGAATGTGGAGGGGGGGACCTACTATCCTCCCCCCAGCCTCCATCCCTGAGCAGCAGGTGGGGGCCCTACTGTCCTTCCCACCCCTGAGCGGTGGGTGGGGGCCAGAAATCACAATATGGGAGGGGGGGGGGGGAGGGACCTACTGCTTTGCCCGCCCTCCAGTTATGCTAAGAACACTCTGATTGGTTGGTTTAAGCCAGAGTGCTCTGTGTCATTTTACACAGAGTGGGAAAATTCCAAAGAACCTTAACACGCTGTGTAAAATGACACAAAGCACTCTGATTGGATGGAGTTCAAGCCACCCAATCAGCGTGCTCTGTGTCATTTTACACAGCGTGGGAAAGTTCTTTGGAATTTTCCCACGCTGTGTAAAATGACAGAGCACTCTGATTGGCTTAAACCAACCAATCAGAGTGTTCTTAGCCTAATTGCAGGGCGGGGCAAGGCTTTATAAGCCTTCCCCGCCCTGCAGAGCTCAGTCTGCGTGGAGCCCTCCATGGGTGAATATGGATAAAAAAATTTAGCGTCAGGTTTTTTTTTTTGCGTTCGGGTTTTTATTTTATTTTAAGTTTGACAGGTATTCTGTTTTTTTTGGCCTTTTTTGGGGCTGAAGAAAGAAGACATCAAATGGCAAGTGTTATTTTTCTTTACAGGTTAGTTATTTTATTCCCCCTTCACTGTTTTTAGGGTGAGGGGGGTAGGTTGGGGATAGATTTTATTTGGCCGCCCAGGGGTGGGGGGGGGGGGGAAGGACAGTAGGTTACCCCCCCATTGTGATTTCTGGCCCAAACCCACCGCGCAGGGGTGGGGGCGGACAGTAGATCCCCCCCCCCCCCCCCTCCACATTCTTATTTAGGGTCCCCACCCGCCGCTCAGGGGTGGGGGCAATAGGGGTTTTTTTCCCCTCCACAGGCTGCTCACTACTTAGTAGACATGCCCCTACTTTCGGTATAGCGAGTAGGGGCTGGATTTACTAATACTAAGTAATCTTTACTTAGTATTAGTAAACGTGGCTGAAAGATAGCCACATTTAGTGGCTTAGTTTGGTAGATAGCTCCCTAATACCGTGGGAATTAGGGAGCTATCTAATAAGCGGTTGCAAGATGCAGCCACAGCACGAATAGGTTTGGAGTTTCATTCAATCGAATGAAATTGCGATCCGAACAAACTCCCGAATTGCGTCCTAATACGAATGAACAAACTGTTCTCATTGTGTTAGGATGCAATTCGGCAGTTTTGCCGGCGTTCTGTCTAAATGACAGGACGTTCAGCAATACTGACAGGAGGCATCGTGGGAACATGGAGGAAAGCCAAGGATTATGGGAAAATTGCTCTGACCACCGGAAACGAAGCACACTTTGCTCCACCACTGGTCATGACAATGGAAGCCTCCATAAGATAAATAGTCCCTACTTTGTCTTAATTTTTAAAGAAAACTAGAGCAGACAGGAAGAAATGAAGAACAGATCCTGAGAGAGGGAGAGAAGGGGAATCGATTGGGGAAAGGTAAGTTCGGCATGACCGTGCCGCTTTAAGCTCTCAATGAGACAGTTGCTCCACTCTGCCGGCTGTAAAAAGCATGTAAATATGCGTTTTCACATCTTTACTGGCTTCTTCTTTGTTATGCTTTCCACACCCACTCTAGGGGGTTCACGCATTTAACCAACCAGTAGGAATGCTGGAAAGGTGCAAAGGGAAAGCCTGACAGATTTACACATATATGTTGCGTGTGCCTCCAGCCAAAGAATAACACCTATACACACACACACACACTGTTAGTCATATCACAATCACTAGTCCCATGTAATCCACTTATTAATTTATCTTGGAAAATACACCTGGATGTCTCGCTTTTCCTGGGATGCATAAACAATACTTTTCACCTGCCAACAACTCACTAGTCCAAAACCAGCTATAGGTTCCAACGAGACCCATAACCACAGTACTTGTGATGTTCCTTATCAAGCATGGATGTGCAGGGAATGGCCATTTCACCAACAGCGGCATTTTGCAGTTAGATGATCAGCACCTTACATTAGTGGCCTACAATGAGAACAAGTAATATTTATCACTGTCAGTTAATCCTATCACAATACCCGGCTCACGTTCCTACACATCCCCTGCAAGCTTCACTCTCTCGCTCACCCACGATTCCCCCAGAAAGCTTCTCTCACTCACCCGCACATGACCCTTCCAAGCTTTACTCACTCTCCTCCTCAGGCATCCCCTGGAAGATTCACTCACTCTCCCCTAGGCTTCTCTAAAAAGCTCACTCCCCACTACCCCCAACTTCACTCACACTGCCCTTGACAAACACCACTACCGTCACTCACTCGCTTTATTCACCCTTTCCGGTTTCCACTGCAACCTTTACTTGTTCACTTTTTCAATGCTTCTCTGGAAGTGTCAGTTTCCACACACAGCCTGCACTCACTATCAATCACGCACACAGCCTGCACTCACTATCAATCACGCACACAGCCTGCACTCACTCTCCCACACACACACACACACACAGCCTTCACTCACTCTCCCACACACACACAGCCTTCACTCACTCTCCCACACACACACACACACACAGCCTTCACTCACTCTCCCACACACACACAGCCTTCACTCACTCTCCCACACACACACAGCCTGCACTCACTCTCCCACACACACACAGCCTGCACTCACCCTCCCACACACACACAGCCTGCACTCACTCTCACACACACACACAGCCTTCACTCCCTCTCCCTCCCACACCCTGTGTCACTCAGTTTTTACATACTCACATTGCTCTTGCCCTTCACTCTCTTGTCTGTTTAAACACCGCAGTCGCACATAATCTACGTCACACCAAGGGCGGCGCCATGTTTGTTTCCGGAGCCTGCGTTCCAAGGTGGAACATCCAGTGACCAATCACAGACCAGAACTCCTTCTGCTACGGCCGATTTCCGGGGAATCCAAGATGGCGGCTCCATCATTTGCTGTTAGTGGAATCTAATTATAACAACATTGGGGTTAATTCAGAAACACTAATTATTACAAACTGTAATAAAGAAACATTAAAAGTAAAGTATAAAAGGCGCTTCAATATCAATCTCTTAAAACCATCAAATAAAGTGAATATTAAATAAGCTGCTATACAATCCCAGGAGTTTAATAAAAAAAACACCATAAATAAAATAACACTTTATACAATTACCACAGAATCTCTGCTCAGCTTCCTGCTGTATAATGTAATAATAATACTTTATTGGTGACTGATATAATAATAAAATAACACTTTATACAATTACCACAGAATCTCTGCTCAGCTTCCTGCTGTATAATGTAATAATAATACTTTATTGGTGGCTGATATAATAATAAAATAACACTTTATACAATTACCACAGAATCTCTGCTCAGCTTCCTGCTGTATAATGTAATAATAATACTTTATTGGTGACTGATATAATAATAAAATAACACTTTATACAATTACCACAGAATCTCTGCTCAGCTTCCTGCTGTATAATGTAATAATAATACTTTATTGGTGACTGATATAATAATAAAATAACACTTTACACAATTACCACAGAATCTCTGCTCAGCTTCCTGCTGTATAATGTAATAATAATACTTTATTGGTGACTGATATAATAATAAAATAACACTTTATACAATTACCACAGAATCTCTGCTCAGCTTCCTGCTGTATAATGTAATAATAATACTTTATTGGTGACTGATATAATAATAAAATAACACTTTATACAATTACCACAGAATCTCTGCTCGGCTTCCTGCTGTATAATGTAATAATAATACTTTATTGGTGACTGATATAATAATAAAATAACACTTTATACAATTACCACAGAATCTCTGCTCAGCTTCCTGCTGTATAATGTAATAATAATACTTTATTGGTGGCTGATATAATAATAAAATAACACTTTATACAATTACCACAGAATCTCTGCTCAGCTTCCTGCTGTATAATGTAATAATAATACTTTATTGGTGGCTGATATAATAATAAAATAACACTTTATACAATTACCACAGAATCTCTGCTCAGCTTCCTGCTGTATAATGTAATAATAATACTTTATTGGTGGCTGATATAATAATAAAATAACACTTTATACAATTACCACAGAATCTCTGCTCAGCTTCCTGCTGTATAATGTAATAATAATACTTTATTGGTGACTGATATAATAATAAAATAACACTTTATACAATTACCACAGAATCTCTGCTCGGCTTCCTGCTGTATAATGTAATAATAATACTTTATTGGTGACTGATATAATAATAAAATAACACTTTATACAATTACCACAGAATCTCTGCTCGGCTTCCTGCTGTATAATGTAATAATAATACTTTATTGGTGACTGATATAATAATAAAATAACACTTTATACAATTACCACAGAATCTCTGCTCAGCTTCCTGCTGTATAATGTAATAATAATACTTTATTGGTGGCTGATATAATAATAAAATAACACTTTACACAATTACCACAGAATCTCTGCTCGGCTTCCTGCTGTATAATGTAATAATAATACTTTATTGGTGGCTGATTTAATAATAAAATAACACTTTATACAATTACCACAGAATCTCTGCTCGGCTTCCTGCTGTATAATGTAATAATAATACTTTATTGGTGACTGATATAATAATAAAATAACACTTTACACAATTACCACAGAATCTCTGCTCGGCTTCCTGCTGTATAATGTAATAATAATACTTTATTGGTGGCTGATATAATAATAAAATAACACTTTACACAATTACCACAGAATCTCTGCTCGGCTTCCTGCTGTATAATGTAATAATAATACTTTATTGGTGACTGATATAATAATAAAATAACACTTTATACAATTACCACAGAATCTCTGCTCAGCTTCCTGCTGTATAATGTAATAATAATACTTTATTGGTGGCTGATATAATAATAAAATAACACTTTATACAATTACCACAGAATCTCTGCTCAGCTTCCTGCTGTATAATGTAATAATAATACTTTATTGGTGGCTGATATAATAATAAAATAACACTTTATACAATTACCACAGAATCTCTGCTCAGCTTCCTGCTGTATAATGTAATAATAATACTTTATTGGTGGCTGATATAATAATAAAATAACACTTTATACAATTACCACAGAATCTCTGCTCGGCATCCTGCTGTATAATGTAATAATAATACTTTATTGGTGACTGATATAATAATAAAATAACACTTTACACAATTACCACAGAATCTCTGCTCGGCTTCCTGCTGTATAATGTAATAATAATACTTTATTGGTGACTGATATAATAATAAAATAACACTTTATACAAATACCACAGAATCTCTGCTCGGCATCCTGCTGTATAATGTAATAATAATACTTTATTGGTGACTGATATAATAATAAAATAACACTTTATACAATTACCACAGAATCTCTGCTCAGCTTCCTGCTGTATAATGTAATAATAATACTTTATTGGTGGCTGATATAATAATAAAATAACACTTTATACAATTACCACAGAATCTCTGCTCAGCTTCCTGCTGTATAATGTAATAATAATACTTTATTGGTGACTGATATAATAATAAAATAACACTTTACACAATTACCACAGAATCTCTGCTCGGCTTCCTGCTGTATAATGTAATAATAATACTTTATTGGTGACTGATATAATAATAAAATAACACTTTATACAATTACCACAGAATCTCTGCTCGGCTTCCTGCTGTATAATGTAATAATAATACTTTATTGGTGACTGATATAATAATAAAATAACACTTTACACAATTACCACAGAATCTCTGCTCGGCTTCCTGCTGTATAATGTAATAATAATACTTTATTGGTGACTGATATAATAATAAAATAACACTTTATACAATTACCACAGAATCTCTGCTCGGCTTCCTGCTGTATAATGTAATAATAATACTTTATTGGTGGCTGATATAATAATAAAATAACACTTTATACAATTACCACAGAATCTCTGCTCAGCTTCCTGCTGTATAATGTAATAATAATACTTTATTGGTGGCTGATATAATAATAAAATAACACTTTATACAATTACCACAGAATCTCTGCTCAGCTTCCTGCTGTATAATGTAATAATAATACTTTATTGGTGACTGATATAATAATAAAATAACACTTTATACAATTACCACAGAATCTCTGCTCAGCTTCCTGCTGTATAATGTAATAATAATACTTTATTGGTGGCTGATATAATAATAAAATAACACTTTATACAATTACCACAGAATCTCTGCTCGGCATCCTGCTGTATAATGTAATAATAATACTTTATTGGTGACTGATATAATAATAAAATAACACTTTATACAATTACCACAGAATCTCTGCTCAGCTTCCTGCTGTATAATGTAATAATAATACTTTATTGGTGGCTGATATAATAATAAAATAACACTTTATACAATTACCACAGAATCTCTGCTCGGCATCCTGCTGTATAATGTAATAATAATACTTTATTGGTGACTGATATAATAATAAAATAACACTTTATACAATTACCACAGAATCTCTGCTCAGCTTCCTGCTGTATAATGTAATAATAATACTTTATTGGTGGCTGATATAATAATAAAATAACACTTTATACAATTACCACAGAATCTCTGCTCAGCTTCCTGCTGTATAATGTAATAATAATACTTTATTGGTGACTGATATAATAATAAAATAACACTTTATACAATTACCACAGAATCTCTGCTCGGCTTCCTGCTGTATAATGTAATAATAATACTTTATTGGTGGCTGATATAATAATAATAAAATAACACTTTATACAATTACCACAGAATCTCTGCTCAGCTTCCTGCTGTATAATGTAATAATAATACTTTATTGGTGACTGATATAATAATAAAATAACACTTTACACAATTACCACAGAATCTCTGCTCAGCTTCCTGCTGTATAATGTAATAATAATACTTTATTGGTGGCTGATATAATAATAAAATAACACTTTATACAATTACCACAGAATCTCTGCTCAGCTTCCTGCTGTATAATGTAATAATAATACTTTATTGGTGGCTGATATAATAATAAAATAACACTTTATACAATTACCACAGAATCTCTGCTCGGCTTCCTGCTGTATAATGTAATAATAATACTTTATTGGTGACTGATATAATAATAAAATAACACTTTATACAATTACCACAGAATCTCTGCTCGGCTTCCTGCTGTATAATGTAATAATAATACTTTATTGGTGACTGATATAATAATAAAATAACACTTTATACAATTACCACAGAATCTCTGCTCCGCTTCCTGCTGTATAATGTAATAATAATACTTTATTGGTGACTGATATAATAATAAAATAACACTTTATACAATTACCACAGAATCTCTGCTCAGCTTCCTGCTGTATAATGTAATAATAATACTTTATTGGTGGCTGATATAATAATAAAATAACACTTTATACAATTACCACAGAATCTCTGCTCAGCTTCCTGCTGTATAATGTAATAATAATACTTTATTGGTGACTGATATAATAATAAAATAACACTTTATACAATTACCACAGAATCTCTGCTCGGCATCCTGCTGTATAATGTAATAATAATACTTTATTGGTGACTGATATAATAATAAAATAACACTTTATACAATTACCACAGAATCTCTGCTCAGCTTCCTGCTGTATAATGTAATAATAATACTTTATTGGTGGCTGATATAATAATAAAATAACACTTTATACAATTACCACAGAATCTCTGCTCAGCTTCCTGCTGTATAATGTAATAATAATACTTTATTGGTGACTGATATAATAATAAAATAACACTTTATACAATTACCACAGAATCTCTGCTCGGCTTCCTGCTGTATAATGTAATAATAATACTTTATTGGTGGCTGATATAATAATAATAAAATAACACTTTATACAATTACCACAGAATCTCTGCTCAGCTTCCTGCTGTATAATGTAATAATAATACTTTATTGGTGACTGATATAATAATAAAATAACACTTTACACAATTACCACAGAATCTCTGCTCAGCTTCCTGCTGTATAATGTAATAATAATACTTTATTGGTGGCTGATATAATAATAAAATAACACTTTATACAATTACCACAGAATCTCTGCTCAGCTTCCTGCTGTATAATGTAATAATAATACTTTATTGGTGGCTGATATAATAATAAAATAACACTTTATACAATTACCACAGAATCTCTGCTCGGCTTCCTGCTGTATAATGTAATAATAATACTTTATTGGTGACTGATATAATAATAAAATAACACTTTATACAATTACCACAGAATCTCTGCTCGGCTTCCTGCTGTATAATGTAATAATAATACTTTATTGGTGACTGATATAATAATAAAATAACACTTTATACAATTACCACAGAATCTCTGCTCGGCTTCCTGCTGTATAATGTAATAATAATACTTTATTGGTGACTGATATAATAATAAAATAACACTTTATACAATTACCACAGAATCTCTGCTCGGCTTCCTGCTGTATAATGTAATAATAATACTTTATTGGTGACTGATATAATAATAAAATAACACTTTATACAATTACCACAGAATCTCTGCTCAGCTTCCTGCTGTATAATGTAATAATAATACTTTATTGGTGACTGATATAATAATAAAATAACACTTTATACAATTACCACAGAATCTCTGCTCAGCTTCCTGCTGTATAATGTAATAATAATACTTTATTGGTGACTGATATAATAATAAAATAACACTTTACACAATTACCACAGAATCTCTGCTCGGCTTCCTGCTGTATAATGTAATAATAATACTTTATTGGTGACTGATATAATAATAATAAAATAACACTTTATACAATTACCACAGAATCTCTGCTCGGCTTCCTGCTGTATAATGTAATAATAATACTTTATTGGTGACTGATATAATAATAAAATAACACTTTACACAATTACCACAGAATCTCTGCTCGGCTTCCTGCTGTATAATGTAATAATAATACTTTATTGGTGACTGATATAATAATAATAAAATAACACTTTATACAATTACCACAGAATCTCTGCTCGGCTTCCTGCTGTATAATGTAATAATAATACTTTATTGGTGGCTGATATAATAATAAAATAACACTTTATACAATTACCACAGAATCTCTGCTCGGCTTCCTGCTGTATAATGTAATAATAATACTTTATTGGTGACTGATATAATAATAAAATAACACTTTATACAATTACCACAGAATCTCTGCTCAGCTTCCTGCTGTATAATGTAATAATAATACTTTATTGGTGACTGATATAATAATAAAATAACACTTTATACAATTACCACAGAATCTCTGCTCGGCATCCTGCTGTATAATGTAATAATAATACTTTATTGGTGACTGATATAATAATAATAAAATAACACTTTATACAATTACCACAGAATCTCTGCTCGGCTTCCTGCTGTATAATGTAATAATAATACTTTATTGGTGACTGATATAATAATAAAATAACACTTTATACAATTACCACAGAATCTCTGCTCGGCATCCTGCTGTATAATGTAATAATAATACTTTATTGGTGACTGATATAATAATAATAAAATAACACTTTATACAATTACCACAGAATCTCTGCTCGGCTTCCTGCTGTATAATGTAATAATAATACTTTATTGGTGACTGATATAATAATAAAATAACACTTTATACAATTACCACAGAATCTCTGCTCGGCTTCCTGCTGTATAATGTAATAATAATACTTTATTGGTGACTGATATAATAATAAAATAACACTTTATACAATTACCACAAAATCTCTGCTCAGCTTCCTGCTGTATAATGTAATAATAATACTTTATTGGTGACTGATATAATAATAAAATAACACTTTATACAATTACCACAGAATCTCTGCTCGGCTTCCTGCTGTATAATGTAATAATAATACTTTATTGGTGACTGATATAATAATAAAATAACACTTTACACAATTACCACAGAATCTCTGCTCGGCTTCCTGCTGTATAATGTAATAATAATACTTTATTGGTGGTGTGGTGGAATCTCGGTAAAAATAAATTTAGTAGGCCGAGATTACCACATGGCATGTGTACGTGCATATGCTGACGTATCGATCAGTTGGTTGCACGAGGCAAGATACGATCAGTAGTGTACGGAGCATGTGCAAGAATACAGGATGTAGTATTCCCCTCCTCCATTGTGCTGGACAGGCCATGCGGTCAAGCAGGAAGTTAATTCTTATTTGTATTGATTGGTCAAGAGAATGTGCGGGTGGAGCTTAATATGGGAGGAGTTATGTGCCTATATAAGGAGCCTGCACTATTGTCCGGGGCTCAGAACTTGCTGTATTTTGGTGACGTTAGTCCCTCTGAGTCCCGATCGGTGATCCAATAAAGAATCTCTTCCTTCCTGAAGAAACCTGTGTCCATCTCTCTGTGCTTTGCTTCCGTCAGTTTCTCCGGTATCATTTGGTGCATTGGCCGGGAAGCTCATCGTTCAACGGTAGCTGAGAGGCAGAGGCGTGAGACGGTCTATCTTTGCCCACGTTCTCTACGGCTGCACCCCTGAACTTCTGCGTGGACCTCCCTTCGTCTCGGCGCCACTGGTCTGTTGTCCAGGAGATCATCAGCCTCTACGTAAGAAGTGCTGGGGTGTCCCCGTCGATGAGTGTGAACTCAGGTTCAGGAACGAGGAGGTAAGACAACTGCTGTTTTAGACGGCAGACCCACTAGGGGTATACCGATTGTGCGGTAGGCCCCTAAGGGGTTATTTGTGTATGGAATCTGCCCCCTCTGTCGGAGGGAAGGAGCGAAGGCGCACCGCTCAATTGAACGCTCTTTAGTCAGACCGTTTGATTTGGTTAGTCAGGCGGGGTCCTGTGTAAATAGCCCTAGCCGGACACCGGTGTCTTGTCTAGACTAGCGTTCTAGGGTGTATATTCCGTTCGCTAGGTCGGAGGGACCGGGAGACTAAGCGGCGCCTGTGTAAATTCGGTTCGCTAGCTCTCAACCTATCTTCGCTAAGTGGGAAGGCGTGTAAATTTGGAACCCACTAGATTTTTGATAGTAATCGACTAAGAGGCGCCTGTGTAAATTCGGTCCTCTAGCTCGCTATATGTGGTGCTTGGGCAGTGTGGCTAACCAAAACGGGTGTACATAGTTTTAGGTAGTCCATTCAAGGTACTGGCCAATAGTTTAGTTGGGAATTGTAAATGTGTTAAAGATTGTTTAGTAAAGTGTATATCTTGTTAGATAGCGCGAGCTCAGCCGTCTAGAGAGTGTTAATAGTGTGTTGCTGTATTATAGTGCACGGTACCATAACCCTGTATATTTACTGACACTGTATATAAGTACTAATCATTGTCGTCTATTGCATGTTTAACACCATAACCACTAATAATTGTATTGTGACCTTAAATTGTGCTTTGACCTATGCTAACCGTACTGTAACCGCTATTTGTAAAAGACGATGTTACTGGGGTGTGTTATAGACGGGTAATTCATATATAGAGAATTATAGCGTGGGTGACTGTATAGTTTCGCCAAAGGGCATAATATTGATTATCTAGTGACTGGTGTAACAGCTGTGTGTGTACGGGAATTCCCTGAGTGTTTATTGTGCTATTGTGTACGTTTCACTTGGTAACTGTACCACGTGGTGCTGTTGCCAGAGGAAACGGGTGTGACTGTTGAATAGTACGCGTGCATAGTATTCGTTGTCAACGACGTTCCATTGATAAGTATGGGCGCGTCGCAGTCAACGATTCCGGATCCCTTAGGTTGTATGGTGAAGAATTTTAAAAAGGGATTCAAAACATGTGATTTTGGGGTTAAAATGTCTCCTGTACGTTTGGTCACTTTGTGTACTAGGGAGTGGCCTACTTTGGTTGCGGCATGGCCGCCACGTGGCAGTTTGGATCCAACTCTGGTACAGCGCTTACACGTGGCTGTATCGGGTAGGCCTGAACTTTACGGGCAGTTTCCTTATATTGATTGTTGGAGACAGGCCGTAAATGACTCGCCAAAATGGATTCAGACATGCCACGAGGAGCAATGTCGCCTCATGGTGGCTAGGACTTGTTTGTCCACTAGGACTGGTGTTAGGCCCATTTTGGACACGCCCCCTGAGTCCGAGATCCCTTTGCCGCCCCCTTACTTTCCTTTAAGAGGAAGTGACGCGAATGCAGGAAGTCCTGCACCCCTTCCCCCATTGCCCCCATCCACTTCCGCTTCCTCCTCCAGTACAGAATCCACCCCCTCTCGTACTAAATCTCCCCTTCCGGAACCAGAGCCAACCCCCATTAGATCTGAATATCCTGATTTGGCGCCACTTCAGACTTCCGGTCAAGCTTCTTCTAGCTCGGCTCGAAGTGTTTTATTTACTAATTTTTCCCAAAACCAAGCTCCCACATCCTCATGCTTTATTACCCCCCGACCGGAACCTCTAACTGACGCCCCTCTACGTAGCCCCATACTAACCAGACAACTGACCGGTACCCAACAATTAAAACATTATCAGATGCCTCTTCGTCTGAATCCCGGGTCAGCCTATATTGATGCCGCAGGTCAAATGGCACATGCTGACCCAGTCTTCGTATATGTCCCGTTCACGACAACCGATCTCTTGAATTGGAAGACCCACAATTCCTCGTATACTGAGAAACCACAAGCTATGACTGATCTGTTCACCTCGATAGTTCAGACACATAACCCGACATGGGCTGATTGCCAGCAGTTATTAATGACTTTGTTTAACAATGAGGAAAGGACAAGGATTAATCAAGCGGCCATTAAAGCGCTAGAGGATAGAGCCCGTGCTTTGAATCAAGACAATCCAGCAGCATGGGCCGCAACACATTATCCTAACACCGATCCCGACTGGAATGTAAATGGTGCTGATATGGTTCAACTCAGAGCCTATAGAGACGCTATAATTGCTGGCATGAAAGCCGGAGGAAAGAAAGCCATTAATATGTCGAAGACAGTTGAGGTGATTCAGAAAAGTGATGAAGCGCCCAGTGTCTTTTATGACCGATTATTGGAGGCATACCGCTTGTATACCCCCTTTAATCCGGAAGACGCAGATAATTCCCGAATGGTGAACTCCGCCTTTGTCAGCCAAGCTTACGGAGATATTAAGCGCAAGCTACAGAAGTTAGAAGGGTTTGCAGGTATGTCTATCACCCAACTAATGGAGGTAGCGAATAAAGTATACATGAACAGGGAAACAGAAAGTAAGAAAGAGGAAGAGCGCAAGATGCGTAAAAAGGCTGATATGTTAGCGGTAGCAATCGCAGGCGTAGATAGACGGGGCCCAGATAGAGGCGATAGTAGATGGAATAGGGAGCCTTTGAGTAGGAATCAGTGCGCGTATTGCAAGGAAGAAGGGCATTGGAGGAACGAGTGTCCACAAAGAGAGCAGTACGAGAGAGACCAACCCAGGGCAGGTTACGGAAACTTTAGAGGCAGAGCGAGAGGTAGAGGAGGCCCCGGAGGGAGTAATGGTAATAGAGGGAGCAATGGGAACAGAGGAAGTGTTAGGGAAGATAGGTATTTTCCAGCAGCGCAAAGGTCCCGCGATAGAGAAGGCAGGGACTTTGTAGGATTGGCTGACACGGTCATGGAGGACTATTGATACCGACCGGGCTCCATCCCCCTTGGTCGAGCGGAGCCTATGGTCGATGTATCAATAGGGGGAAAAAGGAGTGCGTTCATGATCGACACTGGTGCTGAACATTCAGTGGTGACTAATCTAGTTGCTCCTACATCTGGAAGGACTATTACTGTAATAGGAGCAACTGGAAGAAGTGCTGAAAAACCGGTTCTTAAAAGTCGACTCTGTACATTGGGAGGCCACGTGGTAAAACATCAATTCCTTTATATGCCTGAATGTCCAGTCCAATTGCTGGGACGTGATATGCTATCTAAATTACAAGCACAGATTACGTTCCTACCAAATGGAACAACATCCTTAAAGTTTAATGGACCTTCAGGTATTATGACATTATCCGTACCAAAGGAAGAAGAGTGGCGACTTTATATAGCGTTGACTAGCCAAAACCCTAGAAGTGATGAGTCCTTATTCAACATACCAGGAGTTTGGGCAGAGAACAACCCACCAGGACTGGCCCGCAATATTCCACCTATTAAAATCGAACTAAAACTTGGGGTTTATCCAGTGAGCCTAAGACAATATCACATCCCGCAGAAGGCTAAGAAGAACATCCAATCTTATCTGGATAAGTTCATACGCGATAAAAGTAGCCGAAGTGACTCCGTGGATACATCACTCCAGGGTTAAACCAGCAGCAGTCGATTCTTGGCAAGTTACAGCAGATCCAGAGAATCCCTGCAAGATCCGGTTAAAACGCACGACTCAGTCGGAGTGACGAGGAACTTTGTGGATTACAAAATTTTATTGTTTCAGAGATTTGGTACGTGAGTGAGAGGGCCATAATAAAGCCTGTCCGCCCACCGACGTATAGTGTATAAGCCAGGAAAGTCTCGAAGGGACTCCTGTGAAGACGAGCAGAACTCCATTCCCTGCAGCCCTTACATCCTGGAAGCTGAGGTGCCTTCGCACGGACGAAGACTGAGGATGACGACGAAAGATGTGTTCTTGATAATGTTTATTTATGTGTATTTTTATATTCAGGGAGGTAGAGGTACCGACACTCCTAGCTGTGAGGTATGCATTAAGACTACAAGAACAGGTAACCATATTTCCCAAACCCTAATTTGGCATTCACAATACGAGTGTAAAGGAGATGTATCAAGATGTAGATACCTAAATAAAGAATATAGTGTGTGCCATTTAGGAGTAGGAGAACCTAAGTGCTTCAGTCCAGAGTATCAACCTCGTACAATTTGGTTGACTCTCAGGAATGGAGATCCTCAGGGGACCCTAATTAATAAGACGGTGTTAGAATCCGTACATTCTTCGGGTGTTCTGCTATTTGATGCGTGTAAGGCGATATCAAGTGGTAGAAAGCCGTGGAATGTATGTGGGGATCTGAGATGGGAGAGGACGTATGGGTCTAATGATAAATATATTTGTCCCAGTAGTAAAAATAAATATGTGAGTTCTAGATGCCCAAATAGAGATTATAACTTTTGCCCATATTGGTCTTGTGTGGGGTGGGCAACTTGGGGACAGACAGTAGACAAGGACATGATAGTGACTAAGTTGCCTACCAGCCCATATTGTAAGTCTATGGAATGCAATCCAGTCCATATACTTATAAATAACCCCGACAAGTTCTTAGACAAGTATGGTAATTTATTTGGGTTTCAAATATATGGGACGGGTTTAGATCCTGGGACAGTATTGTTTATAGGGATAGAGACTGATACGGTATCCTCCCAGACTCATCAAGTATACCATTCCTTTTATGAAGAGATGAGTATAGATAATAAGATCCCCCATAATGCTAAAAACCTGTTCATTGATTTAGCCGAAAGTATTGCCGGTAGTCTTAATGTTACCAACTGCTATGTGTGTGGAGGTACTAACATGGGAGACCAATGGCCTTGGGAAGCAAAGGAGGTAATGTCCGGTTCTGAGGCAGTTGACCAATTAATATCTACACAAGCCGATTATCATATGAGTGTTAGAGGTAAATCTGAGTGGAGATTAAAGACCTCCATCATAGGTTATGTTTGCATAGCAAGGAAAGGAATGATGTATAATACTTCTGTAGGAGAATTAACTTGTCTAGGGCAAAAAGCTTATGATGATGATACAAAGAATACAACTTGGTGGTCGGCTTCAAATGTCTCAGAACCATCTAACCCGTTTGCTAGATACGCCAATTTAAAGGATGTGTGGTTTGATCTATCCATCACATCTACCTGGAGAGCCCCAGCAAATTTGTACTGGATCTGTGGTAAGAAAGCCTATTCGGAGTTGCCACAGGACTGGGAAGGGGCATGTGTGTTGGGTATGCTCAAACCATCCTTCTTCTTGTTACCTATTGAAACAGGTGAGACTTTAGGTGTTAAAGTGTATGATGTGAATCATAGGAAGAAAAGGGGACCCATAGAGATAGGCGCCTGGGAAGATAATGAATGGCCTCCCCAGCGTATTATAGATTATTATGGGCCAGCCACGTGGGCAGAAGATGGTACCTTTGGTTATAGAACCCCTATTTATATGCTTAACCGTATTATACGATTACAGGCGGTGGTTGAGATTATTACTAACGAGACATCACAAGCGCTCAATCTTCTAGCGAAGCATAATACCAGGATGAGGACAGCAGTCTACCAAAATAGATTAGCCTTGGATTACCTTTTGGCAGTAGAGGGAGGTGTATGTGGGAAGTTTAACCTGAGCAATTGGTGTCTTCAAATAGATGACGAAGGGCAAGCAATAGCTGAGCTTACTAGCCATATGGTTAAACTAGCGCATGTGCCTACTCAGGTATGGAAAGGGTATAATCCAAGTAGTTGGTTTGGTAGCTGGTATGAGTGGTTTGGAGGGCTTAAGGCAGTGGTAGGTGGAGTCCTACTGATTTTAATGTTGTGTCTACTCCTGCCGTGTCTCATACCCTTAGTAGTTAGGTCTGTGCAAAGCCTGATAGAAAATATAGCAGAAAGGAAGGCTGCTGCACAGATAATGGCAATTTATAAATATAAGGCTCTAGATCAGGGAGAACCAATGCAGGAAGATGAGTGTTGAAGATTCACATCATAAGATAAGTCTGGTCTGGTTCAAGGTAACTTGCGGTGTATGCAAACTAAGGTTAAGTGATGCCTGAAGTAATTGTGAAATATCAAGAGGCATCAAAGGGGGGAATGTGGTGGAATCTCGGTAAAAATAAATTTAGTAGGCCGAGATTACCACGTGGCATGTGTACGTGCATATGCTGACGTATCGATCAGTTGGTTGCACGAGGCAAGATGCGATCAGTAGTGTACGGAGCATGTGCAAGAATACAGGATGTAGTATTCCCCTCCTCCATTGTGCTGGACAGGCCATGCGGTCAAGCAGGAAGTTAATTCTTATTTGTATTGATTGGTCAAGAGAATGTGTGGGTGGAGCTTAATATGGGAGGAGTTATGTGCCTATATAAGGAGCCTGCACTATTGTCCGGGGCTCAGAACTTGCTGTATTTTGGTGACGTTAGTCCCTCTGAGTCCCGATCGGTGATCCAATAAAGAATCTCTTCCTTCCTGAAGAAACCTGTGTCCATCTCTCTGTGCTTTGCTTCCGTCAGTTTCTCCGGTATCAGTGGCTGATATAATAATAAAATAACACTTTATACAATTACCACAGAATCTCTGCTCGGCTTCCTGCTGTATAATGTAATAATAATACTTTATTGGTGACTGATATAATAATAAAATAACACTTTACACAATTACCACAGAATCTCTGCTCAGCTTCCTGCTGTATAATGTAATAATAATACTTTATTGGTGGCTGATATAATAATAAAATAACACTTTATACAATTACCACAGAATCTCTGCTCAGCTTCCTGCTGTATAATGTAATAATAATACTTTATTGGTGACTGATATAATAATAAAATAACACTTTATACAATTACCACAGAATCTCTGCTCGACATCCTGCTGTATAATGTAATAATAATACTTTATTGGTGACTGATATAATAATAAAATAACACTTTATACAATTACCACAGAATCTCTGCTCGGCATCCTGCTGTATAATGTAATAATAATACTTTATTGGTGACTGATATAATAATAAAATAACACTTTATACAATTACCACAGAATCTCTGCTCGGCTTCCTGCTGTATAATGTAATAATAATACTTTATTGGTGACTGATATAATAATAAAATAACACTTTACACAATTACGACAGAATCTCTGCTCGGCTTCCTGCTGTATAATGTAATAATAATACTTTATTGGTGGCTGATATAATAATAAAATAACACTTTACACAATTACCACAGAATCTCTGCTCAGCTTCCTGCTGTATAATGTAATAATAATACTTTATTGGTGACTGATATAATAATAAAATAACACTTTATACAATTACCACAGAATCTCTGCTCGGCTTCCTGCTGTATAATGTAATAATAATACTTTATTGGTGGCTGATATAATAATAAAATAACACTTTATACAATTACCACAGAATCTCTGCTCGGCTTCCTGCTGTATAATGTAATAATAATACTTTATTGGTGGCTGATATAATAATAAAATAACACTTTATACAATTACCACAGAATCTCTGCTCGGCTTCCTGCTGTATAATGTAATAATAATACTTTATTGGTGGCTGATATAATAATAAAATAACACTTTATACAATTACCACAGAATCTCTGCTCAGCTTCCTGCTGTATAATGTAATAATAATACTTTATTGGTGACTGATATAATAATAAAATAACACTTTATACAATTACCACAGAATCTCTGCTCAGCTTCCTGCTGTATAATGTAATAATAATACTTTATTGGTGGCTGATATAATAATAAAATAACACTTTATACAATTACCACAGAATCTCTGCTCGGCTTCCTGCTGTATAATGTAATAATAATACTTTATTGGTGACTGATATAATAATAAAATAACACTTTATACAATTACCACAGAATCTCTGCTCGGCTTCCTGCTGTATAATGTAATAATAATACTTTATTGGTGACTGATATAATAATAAAATAACACTTTATACAATTACCACAGAATCTCTGCTCAGCTTCCTGCTGTATAATGTAATAATAATACTTTATTGGTGACTGATATAATAATAAAATAACACTTTATACAATTACCACAGAATCTCTGCTCGGCTTCCTGCTGTATAATGTAATAATAATACTTTATTGGTGACTGATATAATAATAAAATAACACTTTATACAATTACCACAGAATCTCTGCTCGGCTTCCTGCTGTATAATGTAATAATAATACTTTATTGGTGGCTAATATAATAATAAAATAACACTTTACACAATTACCACAGAATCTCTGCTCGGCATCCTGCTGTATAATGTAATAATAATACTTTATTGGTGGCTGATATAATAATAAAATAACACTTTACACAATTACCACAGAATCTCTGCTCGGCTTCCTGCTGTATAATGTAATAATAATACTTTATTGGTGACTGATATAATAATAAAATAACACTTTACACAATTACCACAGAATCTCTGCTCAGCTTCCTGCTGTATAATGTAATAATAATACTTTATTGGTGACTGATATAATAATAAAATAACACTTTATACAATTACCACAGAATCTCTGCTCAGCTTCCTGCTGTATAATGTAATAATAATACTTTATTGGTGGCTGATATAATAATAAAATAACACTTTACACAATTACCACAGAATCTCTGCTCAGCTTCCTGCTGTATAATGTAATAATAATACTTTATTGGTGGCTGATATAATAATAAAATAACACTTTATACAATTACCACAGAATCTCTGCTCAGCTTCCTGCTGTATAATGTAATAATAATACTTTATTGGTGACTGATATAATAATAAAATAACACTTTACACAATTACCACAGAATCTCTGCTCGGCTTCCTGCTGTATAATGTAATAATAATACTTTATTGGTGGCTGATATAATAATAAAATAACACTTTACACAATTACCACAGAATCTCTGCTCAGCTTCCTGCTGTATAATGTAATAATAATACTTTATTGGTGACTGATATAATAATAAAATAACACTTTATACAATTACCACAGAATCTCTGCTCGGCTTCCTGCTGTATAATGTAATAATAATACTTTATTGGTGGCTGATATAATAATAAAATAACACTTTATACAATTACCACAGAATCTCTGCTCGGCTTCCTGCTGTATAATGTAATAATAATACTTTATTGGTGGCTGATATAATAATAAAATAACACTTTATACAATTACCACAGAATCTCTGCTCAGCTTCCTGCTGTATAATGTAATAATAATACTTTATTGGTGACAGATATAATAATAAAATAACACTTTACACAATTACCACCGAATCTCTGCTCAGCTTCCTGCTGTATAATGTAATAATAATACTTTATTGGTGGCTGATATAATAATAAAATAACACTTTATACAATTACCACAGAATCTCTGCTCAGCTTCCTGCTGTATAATGTAATAATAATACTTTATTGGTGACTGATATAATAATAAAATAACACTTTATACAATTACCACAGAATCTCTGCTCGGCTTCCTGCTGTATAATGTAATAATAATACTTTATTGGTGGCTGATATAATAATAAAATAACACTTTATACAATTACCACAGAATCTCTGCTCAGCTTCCTGCTGTATAATGTAATAATAATACTTTATTGGTGGCTGATATAATAATAAAATAACACTTTACACAATTACCACAGAATCTCTGCTCAGCTTCCTGCTGTATAATGTAATAATAATACTTTATTGGTGACAGATATAATAATAAAATAACACTTTACACAATTACCACAGAATCTCTGCTCAGCTTCCTGCTGTATAATGTAATAATAATACTTTATTGGTGGCTGATATAATAATAAAATAACACTTTATACAATTACCACAGAATCTCTGCTCAGCTTCCTGCTGTATAATGTAATAATAATACTTTATTGGTGACTGATATAATAATAAAATAACACTTTATACAATTACCACAGAATCTCTGCTCAGCTTCCTGCTGTATAATGTAATAATAATACTTTATTGGTGGCTGATATAATAATAAAATAACACTTTATACAATTACCACAGAATCTCTGCTCGGCTTCCTGCTGTATAATGTAATAATAATACTTTATTGGTGGCTGATATAATAATAAAATAACACTCTACACAATTACCACAGAATCTCTGCTCGGCTTCCTGCTGTATAATGTAATAATAATACTTTATTGGTGGCTGATATAATAATAAAATAACACTTTATACAATTACCACAGAATCTCTGCTCAGCTTCCTGCTGTATAATGTAATAATAATACTTTATTGGTGACTGATATAATAATAAAATAACACTTTATACAATTACCACAGAATCTCTGCTCAGCTTCCTGCTGTATAATGTAATAATAATACTTTATTGGTGACTGATATAATAATAAAATAACACTTTATACAATTACCACAGAATCTCTGCTCGGCTTCCTGCTGTATAATGTAATAATAATACTTTATTGGTGACTGATATAATAATAAAATAACACTTTATACAATTACCACAGAATCTCTGCTCAGCTTCCTGCTGTATAATGTAATAATAATACTTTATTGGTGGCTGATTTAATAATAAAATAACACTTTATACAATTACCACAGAATCTCTGCTCGGCTTCCTGCTGTATAATGTAATAATAATACTTTATTGGTGGCTGATATAATAATAAAATAACACTTTATACAATTACCACAGAATCTCTGCTCGGCTTCCTGCTGTATAATGTAATAATAATACTTTATTGGTGACTGATATAATAATAAAATAACACTTTACACAATTACCACAGAATCTCTGCTCGGCATCCTGCTGTATAATGTAATAATAATACTTTATTGGTGGCTGATATAATAATAAAATAACACTTTACACAATTACCACAGAATCTCTGCTCAGCTTCCTGCTGTATAATGTAATAATAATACTTCATTGGTGGCTGATATAATAATAAAATAACACTTTACACAATTACCACAGAATCTCTGCTCGGCTTCCTGCTGTATAATGTAATAATAATACTTTATTGGTGGCTGATATAATAATAAAATAACACTTTACACAATTACCACAGAATCTCTGCTCAGCTTCCTGCTGTATAATGTAATAATAATACTTTATTGGTGGCTGATATAATAATAAAATAACACTTTACACAATTACCACAGAATCTCTGCTCAGCTTCCTGCTGTATAATGTAATAATAATACTTTATTGGTGGCTGATATAATAATAAAATAACACTTTACACAATTACCACAGAATCTCTGCTCGGCTTCCTGCTGTATAATGTAATAATAATACTTTATTGGTGGCTGATATAATAATAAAATAACACTTTATACAATTACCACAGAATCTCTGCTCGGCATCCTGCTGTATAATGTAATAATAATACTTTATTGGTGGCTGATATAATAATAAAATAACACTTTATACAATTACCACAGAATCTCTGCTCGGCATCCTGCTGTATAATGTAATAATAATACTTTATTGGTGGCTGATATAATAATAAAATAACACTTTACACAATTACCACAGAATCTCTGCTCAGCTTCCTGCTGTATAATGTAATAATAATACTTTATTGGTGACAGATATAATAATAAAATAACACTTTACACAATTACCACAGAATCTCTGCTCGGCATCCTGCTGTATAATGTAATAATAATACTTTATTGGTGGCTGATATAATAATAAAATAACACTTTACACAATTACCACAGAATCTCTGCTCAGCTTCCTGCTGTATAATGTAATAATAATACTTTATTGGTGACTGATATAATAATAAAATAACACTTTACTAGTGATGTACCGAACTGTTCGCTGGCGAATAGTTCCTGGCGAACATAGCGTGTTCGTGCTCGCCACGGCGGGCGAACACATGCGCGGTTCGATCCGCCTCCTATTCGTCATCATTGAGTAATCTTTGACGGTCAGCAGACACATTCCAGCAAATTAGCAGCAGACCCTCCCACCTCCTGTACAGCATCCATTTTAGATTCATTCTGAAGCTGCATTCTTAGATAGAGGAGGGAAAGTGTAGCTGCTGCTGATTAGATAGGGAAATTGATAGCTAGGCTAGGGTATTCAGTGTCCACTGCAGTCCTGAAGGACTCATCTGATCTCTGCTGTAAGGACAGCACCCCGAAAAGCCCTAAAACTTCCGTCTGCTTTTCTGGCCTGCCTGCCAGCCTGCCAGCTTCTGTGTCAGGCTCACAGTGGATACTGTGCCCACTTGACCAGTGCCACCACTCATATCTGGTGTCACAATAGCTTAAGCTTGCATTTAAAAACAAAAATATTTTTTTCACTGTAATAGATTGAATAGCAGTTAGTTGTCTGCAAGCCTCTGGGTGTCAGGCCTTCAGCGTTGTGACAGACCCCTTTTGGGAGTAACAGATACCATCTCGGAGAATTGCCGTTGCATATGGATTATTGTGGATTTCGGGTACTTGTGGATCCGTACGGTATACAGCGCCACGTGGAGAGAACAATGGGTCGCGGCCATTTTGACCGCATGGACTAATGACCGAACTTTCCACACGACGAATGCCGCCCTTACCGACAACGTACGTCCATGCTAGTCAACGGATCCAAAGTACCGAAATAGAGACACCGGATCCAAAAGAGAGTTTTCGTTATATTGTATAGTTCCTGCGTAATTGGTGCAAACGTGTATCTGGCGAACGGCTCAACCGATCTAGGGGATTTTCACGTATGTTGTTCCCCTAGATCTCCGTTCCCTAATACACGTAGCACATTGTATTTTCGTTGCATATTATGTGTGTTATTAAAACTTGTAATAATTGTATAATATTCTGCTCGGTACAGTGGGAGTGACTCCCACTGTAAATGTATTATCTCCTCCGGATACGGGGAGGAGTTGTTGTACGGCATAAAAGCCCGAGTTACAGAATAAACATTATTCCTACTTTGACCCTCAACACAGAGTCTCGTCTCGTGCTTGGAGGGGATGGCTATTACTTGGATGTCGTGATTATGGGGAACCTGTTATGCTTTAGCTAACTTCGTGCTTGGGGGAAAGGACACCTTCTCAGCGGCGTAAACCCCTACTACACCGGGGTGCCGCTACAATTGGTGGCAGCGGCGGGATCGTTCTTTCACCCCAGAAGGACAGCTACCGAGAGCAAACAGGATGGAGGCCTACTACGGAAGGTTGAAACGATCCACCCTAAAAGACTTGTTGGAGAGCCGTGGTCGTTCGGCTAGCAACAAAAAGAAAAGAGACATTTTGGCAGAATTGGTCGCATTGGACTTAGCGGAACAGAATGGCGAACTGGGTGTCGAACCAAACCCAGAACCAGAGATCGCCTTGGTCCGAACCCCGGAAGATGAACGATTCGACCACGAGGTGAGGGTAAGGTTGGCTCACTACGGACCAAACCCCTCGCCTAGGATCGTGACCCAAGTAATCGCAGCGGTCGATGCCAACCGGCGCCAGACGTCAACCAGCGCCAGTCCAATTGCTGGAACTCTTCAAACTCCCGAGGAAAAGAGGAAAGTCCACTTTGCCGCTTTTAAAAATTTCGTAGAAACAGAGGGGGAGATTGACCAATACCTGGCGGATTTTGAGCGTCAATGTGCCCTACATAAAGTACCCGCCGAGGAGTGGGTTAAAATTTTGTCTGGCAAGTTATCCGGACGAGCCAGTGATGCTTTCCGAGCAATCCCGGACCATGAGGTGGGAAATTACCGATTGGTCAAGGAAGCCCTCCTGTCCCGATATGCAGTAACCCCCGAAGCATATCGGAGACGCTTCCGGGACTCCCGAAAGCAAACCGGTGACTCCTACACCGAATGGGCCTGCCGACTGCAACGCACGGCTGGCCACTGGATGGATGGGTGCCAAGCTACCACCGCGGAGGAGGTATTACAATTATTTTTGTTGGAGCATTTCTTTGAGAAGGTGGACAAGGAGCTCAGGGAGTGGATTCGGGATAGGCGACCACTTACCCTACCCGAAGCCGCCCGGATGGCTGACGAGTATGCGGACGCCCGCAAACCCGACCCCTCGGTCCAAAAGGCAGCTCTCCGAGTCGAAAGCCGCCCCGTCGGCCCTACTCCAACCACCTCCGCTAATCAACCTAGCTACAACACCCCCTCCCGCTTCGCCCAGTCCGGTGCCCCGGACCGCCGGCGGTGTCATAGGTGCCAACAGGTGGGCCACCTGAGAGACAAATGCCCACTAGATCCAGCTCGACAAGCTTCTTGGAGGAAGCCCGCTGAAGGGAACACCCGGCCCTTTACCTCCGGGGCCCATTGCATTGAAGCCCAACCCCTGGGGGAAGAGCAATGGGAGATTTTGCACGAGGCCAATCCCCTATATGCGGCTGCCGTAGATAACCGGCAGCATCACCGACAAACCGTCCGAGTAAATGGACAAGTTGTCAGTGGATTACGAGACACTGGGGCCACCCTAACGTTGATCCAACACGACCTGGTCCCCGAAAAGGAACATACTGGACAAACGGTGGCCGTTAGAGTGGCCGGGGGGGCAGTACATCGCCTCCCCACGGCCCGAGTGCATTTGGATTGGGGGGTGGGAGCTGGCCAAGTGAATGTGGGCCTGATGAAAGGGCTACCCGCAGAAGTACTCTTGGGAAATGACTTAGCCCCGCTGTTGTCCGCTTTTGCTCCTCAAGGTCCTGCTGGAGCCTGCCCTGTCACCACCCGGGCTCAGGCTCGTGCTATTGGAATCGGCCCGCCAGTCGCGGAGACCCAGGTAAGAGCTAACCCTCCCACTGTGACCTTAGGACAGACTCCCTTAGACTGGGATACCCCTGAGACTTTTGGGAGGGAGACGCGGGAAGACGTTACGCTACGAAAGTATAGGGATAAGGCAGATAAAGGAGAACTGGGGACAGATGGGGAAAGCTACGAGTGGGTGGGGGATAGACTGTATAGGATCCCCCAGGAGCCCGCAGCAGGTAAAAACCCCGTCCCGCAGAAGCAACTAGTGCTACCGAAAAAATACAGGCAAGAAATCATGAGGATCGCTCACGATATACCCTTAGCTGGCCATTTAGGAGTACGTCGCACGGGCCATAGGATTACCCAGAATTTCTTCTGGCCAGGGTTTAACCGGGACGTGCGACACTATTGCAGAACCTGTGACACTTGCCAACGGGTGGGTAAGAGGGGAGATCGCCCAAAGGCTAAATTAATGTCGATGCCGATCATAGGGGAAACCGAACAAGCAGGGACACCTATTGTGCCATATGTCCTAGAGCTCCGGGACCGCATGGAGCAGCTCTCCCTGTTGGTAAGGGAGAATCTCCAGGCGGCCCAGGGGCGACAGAAATGATGGTACGATAGGGGTGCCCGGCAACGACTATTCCACATAGGGCAGAAGGTATTGGTGCTAAAACCGGTCAAGGACAACAAACTGCAAGCTGCGTGGCAGGGTCCTTACAAGGTTTTAGCCCAACTCTGTGATACCACTTACCTTATTGCCAGCTGTGCAGATGAAAGGATCCAACGATCCTTTCATGTGAACATGTTGAAGGAATACCAAGAGCGACAGGAAGATGTTAACGCTGTTTGTGCCCCAGCTACTGATGACCCCGAAAACTTACCCCTACCTGACCTACTGGAAAGGGAGACTCACCCCGACCCAGTTAGCCTAGTGAAGCTGGGAGAACGACTGAACCCTACGGAGCTAGAGCAAGCTAGACAGCTCCTATGGGAGAAACAGAGTACCTTCTCCCAGGAGCCAGGATACACCACCCTGGCCATACACAAGGTAGAAACCCCAGGGCAGGCCCCCCTCCGACAACCCCCTTACCGTATTCCGGAAGCCGTCCGGGACGGGATGCTGAAGGAAATACGGGAAATGACCCAGCTGGGGGTCATTGAGCCATCAGACAGTCCCTGGGCCTCTCCCGTAGTCCTAGTTCCCAAGAAAGACGGAACCACTCGGTTCTGCGTCGACTACAGGCGACTAAATGAAAAGACTACCACTGACGCTTACCCCATGCCCCGGGTAGACGAATTACTAGATCGCATAGCCAGGGGTAACTATCTCTCTACCATAGACCTCTGCAAGGGTTATTGGCAGATTCCCCTGGCCGAGGATGCCGTCCCCAAGTCGGCCTTTGTCACCCCGTTTGGCTTATACCAATTTAAGGTCATGCCATTCGGGATGAAAAATGCCCCGGCTACGTTCCAGCGAATGGTGGATCGGCTCCTCGATGGCTTCCAGGAGTTTGCGTGTGCATACCTGGATGACATTGCGATCTACAGTGAGTCTTGGGAAGAACATTTAGTCCACGTAGGGGTAGTACTAGATAAGATTCGGGCCGCGGGCCTGACACTAAAACCCGAGAAGTGCCATTTAGGAATGGCCGAGGTCCAATACCTGGGACACCGGGTAGGGTGTGGAAACCAGAGACCGGAGCCTGCCAAGGTTGAAGCAGTAGCGAACTGGCCCACACCGAATACCAAGACCCAGGTATTGGCCTTCTTAGGGACCGCCGGATATTATAGGCGCTTCGTCCCTGACTACAGTACGATAGCCAAGCCCTTGACTGACCTGACCAAAAAGAATTTACCCAGACAGGTCCTGTGGTCTCCCGCTTGCGAAGCCGCATTCCAATCCCTCAAACATGCTCTTGTTAATGCTCCTGTCTTGGCTGCCCCAGTACCTAACAAACGTTTCCTTGTGTGGTGTAATCACCAAATTAATATAAATATTACACAAGGTTCGTCTACATTAAAAGGTATTTATTTAGAAGGCAACACACAATACTATAAATGTATAACACACAGCCCAGACCCACGGAGCAACAACCCTTTTAAATCTATCAATCTATATAGTAATCCCCTTCCCCACACGTTTGATCTCACCCACGGTTAGGCCTTCACCATCTAGTAATGGCTCACTGCTGCAAGTTCAACATCACATCCACCAAGGAAGAAAAGGAAGCAACAGAGTATAACATGGTTCACCAAGATAGCACATGGCGTCTGCACATCTGCTCAGTAGAACAGCCAAGAAGGAACAGAGAGAAATGAAGATAGAGAGGAGTGGCTATCTCTCTCCTGACTTGTAAAGGTATTGAATTACCTACTTAATATATCAAAGGGTAAAGCTTATCCCCCTGTAAGAAAGATCTACATGAACTTGATCACATGACCCCTGGTCACCATGTTAGTTTGATGACAGAATGTCACCACACCTTGTACATACAGACGCTTCCATGTATGGACTGGGGGCTGTGCTGAGCCAGATCGGGGAAGATGGAAAAGAGCATCCGGTCGCATACCTCAGCCGAAAGTTGTTACCGAGGGAAGTGAGCTATGCGGCCGTAGAGAAAGAGTGCCTGGCCCTGGTATGGGCATTGAAAAAACTAACACCGTATTTGTATGGACAAGAATTCTCTTTGGTAACCGACCACAATCCATTGGTATGGCTTAACCGGGTCGCAGGAGACAATGGCCGATTGCTAAGATGGAGCTTGGCCCTGCAAACATACAATTTCACCATCAGCTATCGACCCGGTAAGCTAAATGGCAACGCCGATGGGTTGTCTCGACAACTGGACAATTCTCCGGACAAGTGAATTCCGGTCATCCCTAAGTTAATCCGAAAGGATCAATCCAGGTCTGCCGGAGTGTACCACTAGGAGGGAGCCGTGTGACAGACCCCTTTTGGGAGTAACAGATACCATCTCGGAGAATTGCCGTTGCATATGGATTATTGTGGATTTCGGGTACTTGTGGATCCGTACGGTATACAGCGCCACGTGGAGAGAACAATGGGTCGCGGCCATTTTGACCGCATGGACTAATGACCGAACTTTCCACACGACGAATGCCGCCCTTACCGACAACGTACGTCCATGCTAGTCAATGGATCCAAAGTACCGAAATAGAGACACCGGATCCAAAAGAGAGTTTTCGTTTATATTGTATAGTTCCTGCGTAATTGGTGCAAACGTGTATCTGGCGAACGGCTCAACCGATCTAGGGGATTTTCACGTATGTTGTTCCCCTAGATCTCCGTTCCCTAATACACGTAGCACATTGTATTTTCGTTGCATATTATGTGTGTTATTAAAACTTGTAATAATTGTATAATATTCTGCTCGGTACAGTGGGAGTGACTCCCACTGTAAATGTATTATCTCCTCCGGATACGGGGAGGAGTTGTTGTACGGCATTAAAGCCCGAGTTACAGAATAAACATTATTCCTACTTTGACCCTCAACACAGAGTCTCGTCTCGTGCTTGGAGGGGATGGCTATTACTTGGATGTCGTGATTATGGGGAACCTGTTATGCTTTAGCTAACTTCGTGCTTGGGGGAAAGGACACCTTCTCAGCGGCGTAAACCCCTACTACACCGGGGTGCCGCTACAAGCGTGTACTCTGCCAACCTCTGCAAGTGCACTTTGCCACTCATATCTGGTGTCACAATAGCGTGCCTTTAAAAAGCAAAAAAAGCTTTTCACTGTAAGCTAATAGCAGTCAGTGTACTTCAAGTGGGTGTCAGGCCTTCAGCGTGTACTCTGCCAACATCTGCAAGTGCACTTTGCCACTCATATCTGGTGTCACTATAGCGTGCCTTTAAAAAGCAAAAAAGTTTTTCACTGTAAGCGAATAGCAGTTAGTGTCCTTCAAGCGGGTGTCAGGCCTTCAGCGTGCACTTTGCCACTCATATCTGGTGTCACAATAGCGTGCCTTTAAAAAGCAAAAAAGTTTTTCACTGTAAGCTAATAGCAGTCAGTGTACTTCAAGTGGGTGTCAGGCCTTCAGCGTGTACTCTGCCAACCTCTGCAAGTGCACTTTGCCACTCATATCTGGTGTCACAATAGCGTGCCTTTAAAAAGCAAAAAAGTTTTTCACTGTAAGCTAATAGCAGTCAGTGTACTTCAAGTGGGTGTCAGGCCTTCAGCGTGTACTCTGCCAACCTCTGCAAGTGCACTTTGCCACTCATATCTGGTGTCACAATAGCGTGCCTTTAAAAAGCAAAAAAGTTTTTCACTGTAAGCTAATAGCAGTCAGTGTACTTCAAGTGGGTGTCAGGCCTTCAGCGTGTACTCTGCCAACCTCTGCAAGTGCACTTTGCCACTCATATCTGGTGTCACAATAGCGTGCCTTTAAAAAGCAAAAACGTTTTTCACTGTAAGCTAATAGCAGTCAGTGTACTTCAAGTGGGTGTCAGGCCTTTAGTGTGTACTCTGCCAACCTCTGCAAGTGCACTTTGCCACTCATATCTGGTGTCACTATAGCGTGCCTTTAAAAAGCAAAAACGTTTTTCACTGTAAGCTAATAGCAGTCAGTGTCCTTCGAGTGGGTGTCAGGCCTTCAGCGTGTACTCTGCCAACCTCTGCCAGTGCACATTGCCACTCATATCTGGTGTCACAAGAGCGTGCATTTAAAAACAAATAACTTTTTTCACTGTTATAGATTGAATAGCAGTTAGTTGTCTGCAACCGTCTGTGTGTCAGACTCACAGTGGATACTGTGCCCACTTGCCCAGTGCCACCACTCATATCTGGTGTCACAATAGCTTGCATTTAAAAACAAAAAATTTTTTTTCACTGTAATAGATTAATTAGCAGTTAGTTGTCTGCAAGCGTCTGTGTGTCAGGCCAACAGCGTGTACTCTGCCAGTGTGCACAGTGCCACTCATATTTGGTGGCACAATAGCATGCATTTAAAAACCCACAAACTTTTTTTCACTGTAATAGATTGAATAGCAGTTAGTTGTCTGCAAGCGTCTGTGTGTTAGGCTCACAGTGGATACTGTGACCACTTGCCCAGTGCCACCACTCATATCTGGTGTCCCAATAGCATGCATTTAATAACAAAAAACTTTTTTCACTGTTAAAGATTGAATAGCAGTTAGTTGTCTGCAAGCGTCTGTGTATCAGGTCAACAGCATGTACTCTGCCAGTACACAGTGCCACTCATATCTGGTGGCACAATAGCTTGCATTTAAAAACAAAAAACTTTTTTCACTGTTATAGATTGAATATCAGTTAGTTGTCTGCAAGCGTCTGTGTGTCAGGCCAACAGCGTGTACTCTGCCAACCTCTGCCAGTGCACATTGCCACTCATATCTGGTGTCACAATAGTGTGCATTTAAAACCAAAAAACTTTTTTCACTGTTATAGATTGAATAGCATACTTGTCTTAAAGCGGGTGTGTCAGGCAGGGCCGGATTAAGAGCCCAGTGGACCTGGTGCTGACAATTATGATGGGGCCTAATTACAGAATCTTATCGACCAAAAACACTAAAACAGTCATACCTCTCAAGCGTCATGTATCTGATGGAGTTGGTGTTGGAGGGGAACTCAAAGGATGCGGCTATAAGAAAACACATACTCTATGGTAATCTCTTTATCTAATTTATGCTTTCATCTTTCAAGTAAATCCATAACCCCTAACAGCAGTGTCCAGTGAAGCAGGAAATCAATGGGCGGTGTAAAAGAGTAGGCCACTGATGCGAATCACATGACCAGAACTGCAAAAAGGGACGAACATGCCCAAAAAGGGGGTATGTCTGTCCAAAGAATTGGAAGGCCAGCCTGGCATCAGTTTCCCCATGCATCACAGTGTCCGTGTCCCCATGGCACCCAGTCCCCTAGTCTCCCAGTGTCTGTGTCCCCATTTCTCCCAGTGTCCCCATGTCTCAGTGTGTCCCGTGTCACTAGGATATTAGGGGACACAGAGACATGGGGGCACTGATACACTTGGGGAGACTGGGAGACATGAGGGCACTTGTGGATACAGACATGGGGACACAGACATTTGGGGACACTGGGAGAAATGGGGTCACAGACACTAGGGACACAGAGACATGGGGGCACAAACACTGGGAGACATGGGGACACAGACACTGGGAGACATGGGGACACAGACACTGGGAGACATGGGGACACTAGAGACACTGGATGGAAGACATAGGGACACTGGTAGACATGGGGACACAGACACTGGCTGGGAGACATGTGGACACTGGGAGACATGGGGACACAGACATATGGGGACAATGGGAGACATGGGGACACAGACATTTGGGGACACTGGGAGCCATGGGGACAATGGGACACTGGCTGGGAGGCATGGGGACACTGGGGGCCATGGGGACACTGAGACACTAGGGACACTGGCTGGGAGGTATGGGGACACTGGGAGACATGGAGACACTGTGTCCCTAGTGTCTCCGTGTCCCAATGTGTCTACCTATGTCTCACGGCGTCCCCATGTGTCTTAGTGCCCCCATGTCTCACAGTGTCCCCACGTCTCCCACTGTCCCCTAGTGTCTCAGTGTCACCATGTGTCCCCTAGTGTCTCAGTGTCCCCATGTCTCCCTGATGCCTTTCCCCTCATCCCTCACTTCCCTGAGCTGTAGTCTGGCTCTGCAGGCTGGGAGTTGCTGTCTGAACTTTCTGTGCTGTGTAGCTGCTCCCCTGTGTATCAGTGAGTAGAGAGAGGCAGGGAGGCATATGCTGTAACTTCCTATCCCTGCCTCTCGCCATACATAGTGACCCCTACTGGTCGGTGCTGGTATTGCAGAGTAATCTCCGTTTATTCTGAGAAAAATATTTGCATTTGTATTGCCGGTTTTACTGCAATACCATCACGGCCAGGCAGCCTCAAATACAGGCTGTGCCTTAAAATACCAGTCAGGTGGCAAACCTAAGAGTAGTGTGTAAAAAAAAAAAAAAAAAAAAAAAAAAAGTAACAAAAAAAAATTTTTTTTTGTGTTTTTTTTAAATGGGCCTATTCCATGGGCCTGGGCCTGGAGCTGCAGCTCCATCAGCCCCTATGTTAATCCGGCCCTGGTGTCAGGCCTACAGCGTGTACTCTGCCAACCTCTGCTAGTGCACATTGCCACTCATATCTGGTGTCACAATAGCGTGCATTTAAAAAGAAAAAACTTTTTTCACTGTTATAGATTGAATAGCATACTTGTCTTCAAGCGGGTGTGTCAGGCAAACAGCGTGTACTCTGCCAACCTCTGCAAGTGCAAATTGCCACTCATATCTGCTGTCACAATAGCGTGCCTTTAAAAAGCAAAAAAGTTTTTCACTGTAAGCTAATAGCAGTCAGTGTACTTCAAGTGGGTGTCAGGCCTTCAGCGTGTACTCTGCCAACCTCTGCAAGTGCACTTTGCCACTCATATCTGGTGTCACAATAGCGTGCCTTTAAAAAGCAAAAAAGTTTTTCACTGTAAGCTAATAGCAGTCAGTGTACTTCAAGTGGGTGTCAGGCCTTCAGCGTGTACTCTGCCAACCTCTGCAAGTGCACTTTGCCACTCATATCTGGTGTCACAATAGCGTGCCTTTAAAAAGCAAAAAAGTTTTTCACTGTAAGCTAATAGCAGTCAGTGTACTTCAAGTGGGTGTCAGGCCTTCAGTGTGTACTCTGCCAACCTCTGCAAGTGCACTTTGCCACTCATATCTGGTGTCACAATAGCGTGCCTTTAAAAAGCAAAAAAGTTTTTCACTGTAAGCTAATAGCAGTCAGTGTACTTCAAGTGGGTGTCAGGCGTTCGGCTTGTACTCTGCCAACCTTTGCAAGTGCACTTTGCCACTCATATCTGGTGTCACTATAGCGTGCCTTTCAAAAGCAAAAAAGTTTTTCACTGTAAGCTAATAGCAGTCAGTGTCCTTCGAGTGGGTGTCAGGCCTTCAGCGTGTACTCTGCCAACCTCTGCCAGTGCACATTGCCACTCATATCTGGTGTCACAATAGCGTGCATTTAAAAACAAATAACTTTTTTCACTGTTATAGATTGAATAGCAGTTAGTTGTCTGCAACCGTCTGTGTGTCAGGCTCACAGTGGATACTGTGCCCACTTGCCCAGTGCCACCACTCATATCTGGTGTCACAATAGCTTGCATTTAAAAACAAAAAAAATGTTTTCACTGTAATAGATTAATTAGCAGTTAGTTGTCTGCAAGCGTCTGTGTGTCAGGCCAACAGCGTGTACTCTGCCAGTGTGCACAGTGCCACTCATATTTGGTGGCACAATAGCATGCATTTAAAAACCCACAAACTTTTTTTCACTGTAATAGATTGAATAGCAGTTAGTTGTCTGCAAGCGTCTGTGTGTTAGGCTCACAGTGGATACTGTGACCACTTGCCCAGTGCCACCACTCATATCTGGTGTCACAATAGCATGCATTTAAAAACAAAAAACTTTTTTCACTGTTATAGATTGAATAGCAGTTAGTTGTCTGCAAGCGTCTGTGTGTCAGGTCAACAGCATGTACTCTGCCAGTACACAGTGCCACTCATATCTGGTGGCACAATAGCGTGCATTTAAAAAGAAAAAACTTTTTTCACTGTTATAGATTGAATAGCAGTTACTTGTCTTCAAGCGGGTGTGTCAGGCCAACAGCGTGTACTCTGCCAACCTCTGCCAGTGCAAATTGCCACTCATATCTGGTGTCACAATAGCGTGCATTTAAAACCAAAAAACTTTTTTCACTGTTATAGATTGAATAGCAGTTAGTTGTCTTCAAGCGGGTGTGTCAGGCCAACAGCGTGTACTCTGCCAACCTCTGCCAGTGCAAATTGCCACTCATATCTGGTGTCACAATAGCGTGCATTTAAAAACAAATAACTTTTTTCACTGTTATAGATTGAATAGCAGTTAGTTGTCTGCAACCGTCTGTGTGTCAGGCTCACAGTGGATACTGTGCCCACTTGCCCAGTGCCACCACTCATATCTGGTGTCACAATAGCTTGCATTTAAAAACAAAAAAATGTTTTCACTGTAATAGATTAATTAGCAGTTAGTTGTCTGCAAGCGTCTGTGTGTCAGGCCAACAGCGTGTACTCTGCCAGTGTGCACAGTGCCACTCATATTTGGTGGCACAATAGCATGCATTTAAAAACCCACAAACTTTTTTTCACTGTAATAGATTGAATAGCAGTTAGTTGTCTGCAAGCGTCTGTGTGTTAGGCTCACAGTGGATACTGTGCCCACTTGCCCAGTGCCACCACTCATATCTGGTGTCACAATAGCATGCATTTAAAAACAAAAAACTTTTTTCACTGTTATAGATTGAATAGCAGTTAGTTGTCTGCAAGCGTCTGTGTGTCAGGCCAACAGCGTGTACTCTGCCAGTGCACAGTGCCACTCATATCTGGTGGCACAATAGCGTGCATTTAAAAACAAAAAACTTTTTTCACTGTTATAGATTGAATATCAGTTAGTTGTCTGCAAGCGTCTGTGTGTCAGGCCAACAGCGTGTACTCTGCCAACCTCTGCCAGTGCACATTGCCACTCATATCTGGTGTCTCAATAGCGTGCATTTAAAACCAAAAAACTTTTTTCACTGTTATAGATTGAATAGCAGTTACTTGTCTTCAAGCGGGTGTGTCAGGCCTACAGCGTGTACTCTGCCAACCTCTGCTAGTGCACATTGCCACTCATATCTGGTGTCACAATAGCGTGCATTTAAAACCAAAAAACTTTTTTCACTGTTATAGATTGAATAGCAGTTACTTGTCTTCAAGCGGGTGTGTCAGGCCAACAGCGTGTACTCTGCCAACCTCTGCCAGTGCAAATTGCCACTCATATCTGGTGTCACAATAGCGTGCATTTAAAAAGAAAAAACTTTTTTCACTGTTATAGATTGAATAGCAGTTAGTTGTCTTCAAGCGGGTGTGTCAGGCCTACAGCGTGTACTCTGCCAACCTCTGCCAGTGCACATTGCCACTTATATCTGGTGTCACAATAGCGTGCATTTGAAAACAAAAAACTTTTTTCACTGTTATAGATTGAATAGCAGTTACTTGTCTTTAAGCGGGTGTGTCAGGCCTACAGCGTGTACTCTGCCAACCTCTGCCAGTGCACATTGCCACTTATATCTGGTTTCACAATAGCGTGCATTTAAAAACAAAAAACTTTTTTCACTGTTATAGATTGAATAGCAGTTACTTGTCTTTAAGCGGGTGTGTCAGGCCTACAGCGTGTACTCTACCAACCTCTGCCACTGCACAGTGCCACTCATATCTGGTCTCACAGTAGCTTGCACGCATAGTACCACTAATCCAAAAAATAATGACAGGCAGAGGCAGGCCACCCCGCAGGGGCCATCGTGGTCGTGGTGCTGTTATTCCCTTTTGCCCTAGAATAATGCCCAGTTTTCAGAGGCCACGTACCCTGAACTTGAAAAGTTCTGAGGACATAGTTGACTGGCTAACACAGGACACCCAATCTTCTACAGCTTCCACTCAGAACCTTGACGCACCATCCTCCTCCAGCTTAGCTTCGGGCACCTCTCAAGATACCACTCACCCGCCTGCCGCCACCACCAACACTAGCACCACAGCCGCTTCACTTGGTATGTCAGAGGAGTTATTTACACATCCGTTTGAAGAAATGAGTGATGCGCAACCATTATTGCCAGAGGATGTAGATAACAGGGATATGTCTCAGGCAGGCAGCATTACACACATGGACGTACGGTGTGATGATGATGATGTTGTACCCGCTGCTGCTTCCTTTGCTGAGTTGTCAGATACAAGTGAAGCGGTTGATGATGACAATGCGTCCATGGATGTCACGTGGGTGCCCTCTCGGCGAGAAGAAGAACAGGGCGAAAGTTCAGATGGGGAGACAGGAGACAAGTTGGAAGCAGGGGGGAGGAGGAGGAGGAGGAGACAAGTTGGAAGCAGGGGGGGTTTGTCGCAAGGAGCTAGTGGCACAGTCAGACAGCATGCATCGGCACCCGGGGTCAGCCCGACAGCACGCCAATCAACGCATGCTGTGTCCACCACCAGAATGCCGTCATTGCAGAGCTCAGCAGTGTGGCATTTTTTTTGTGTGTCTGCCTCTGACAACAGCGATGCCATTTGCAACCTGTGCCAAAAGAAACTGAAATCGTGAAGTCGTGGGAAGTCCAACACCCACCTAGGTACAACTGCTTTGCGTAGGCACATGATCGCACATCACAAACGCCTATGGGATCAACACATGAGTACAAGCAGCACACAAACTCAAAGCCGCCATCGTCATCCTGGTCCAGCATCTTCAGCCACGTCAACCACTGCTGTCCTCCTTGCCCCCTCTCAACCATCCGCCACTCCGTCTCCCGCCTTGAGCAGTTCCCCCTCATCTGCCCACAGTCAGGTGTCTGTCAAGGACATGTTTGAGCGTAAGAAGCCAATGTCAGAAAGTCACCCCCTTGCCCAGCGTCTGACTGCTGGCTTGTCTGAACTACCATACAAGCTGGTGGAGTCTGTTCAAAAAAATTGTGGCTATTGGGATACCGCAGTGGAAGGTACCCGGACGAAATTTCTTTGCACAAAAGGCAATCCCCAACCTGTACTCGATTGTGCAAAAGGAAGTAATGGCATGTCTGGCACACAGTGTTGGGGCAAGGGTCCATCTGACCACTGATACCTGGTCTGCAAAGCATGGTCAGGGCAGGTATATCACCTACACTGCGCATTGGGTAAACCTGCTGACGGCTGCCAAGCATGGAATGCGTGGCTCTGCAGAGGAGTTGGTGACACCGCCACGACTTGCAGGCAGGCCTGCTGCCACCTCCTCTACTCCTCCTACTCCATCCTCTTCCATAACCTCCTCGGCTGAGTCCTCTCCTGCTGCTGTGTCTTGCTCCACATCAACGGCACCCCCCCAGCTCCCCAGGTACTATTCCACATCCCGGATATGGCAGTGTTACGCCGTATTGGGTTTGACTTGCTTGAAAGCAGAGAGTCACACCGGACAAGCACTCCTGTCCACCCTGAATGCACAGGTGGAAAAGTGGCTGACTCCGCAGCAACTGGATATCGGCAAAGTGGTTTGTGACAACGGAACAAATTTGTTGGCGGCATTGAAGTTGGGCAAGTTGACACATGTGCCGTGCATGGCACATGTGTGTAATCTGATCGTACAACGCTTTGTGCATAAGTACACAGGCTTACAGGACGTCCTGAAGCAGGTCAGGAAGGTGTGTGGCCATTTCAGGCGTTCCTACATGACCATGGCACCCTTTGCAGATATCCAGCGGCGAAACAACATGCCAGTGAGGCGCTTGATTTGCGACAGCCCGACACGTTGGAATTCAACACTCCTAATGTTCGACCGCCTGCTCCAACAAGAAAAAGCCGTTAATGAATATTTGTATGACCGGGGTGCTAGGACAGCCTCTGGGGAGCTGGGAATTTTTTTGCCACGTTACTGGATGGCAAAAAATGCCTGTAGGCCTGTAGGCTCATGCGTCCTTTTGAGGAGGTGACAAACCTAGTCAGTCGCACCGAAGGCACCATCAGCGACATCATACCATTTGTTTTCTTCCTGGAGCATGCCCTGCGAAGAGTGCTGGATCAGGCTGTAGATGAGCGTGAAGAGGAAGAGGAAGAGTTGTGGTCACCATCACCACCAGAAACAGCCTTATCAGCATCACTTGCTGGACCTGCGGCAACGCTGGAAGAGTATTGTGAGGAAGAGGAGTCAGAGGAGGAATGTGGCTTTGAGGAGGAGGAGGAAGACCAACCACAACAGGCATCCCAGGGTGCTCGTTGTCACCTATCTGGTACCCGTGGTGTTGTACGTGGCTGGGGGGGGAAGAACATACCTTCATTGAGATCACTGAGGAGGAGGAACGGGAAATGAGTAGCTCGGCATCCAACCTTGTGCAAATGGGGTCTTTCATGCTGTCGTGCCTGTTGAGGGACCCTCGTATAAAAAGGCTGAAGGAGAATGACCTGTACTGGGTGTCCACGCTACTAGACCCCCGGTATAAGCAGAAAGTGGCTGAAATGTTACCAAATTACAACAAGTCGGAAAGGATGCAGCATTTGCAAAATAAATCTAACAGGGGAAGAGGTGAAAGTAATCCTCCTCCTCCCACGACCACGCTGGCAAGGACAGGACGCTTTAAAGATGTGTTGTTGATGGAGGACATGCGGAGCTTTTTAAGTCCTACGCATCGCCACAGCCCTTCGGGATCCACCCTCAGAGAACGACTCGACCGACAGGTAGCAGACTACCTCGCCTTAACTGCAGATATCGACACTCTGAGGAGCGATGAACCCCTTGACTACTGGATGTGCAGGCTTGACCTGTGGCCTGAGCTATCCCAATTTGCGATAGAACTTCTGGCCTGCGTCGCTTCAAGTGTCCTGTCAGAAAGGACCTTCAGTGCAGCAGGAGGTATTGTCACTGAGAGGAGAGGTCGCCTAGGTCAAAAAAGTCTAGATTACCTCACCTTTATTAAGATGAATGAAGGATGGATCCCGAAGGGACTAACAGTGGGCGATACATTCGACTAAAAAAGGCTTGATGAGATGAGCTGCCTTGGGCTAAAAATGTTGACCCTATGTAGGAGGAACAGTCCCTATTCTGCTCTGTGTGTGTATCAGGGTCCCTGAGGACAGGTGTCAATCCATATCTGGCAATGGGGAACAGTCCCTATTCTGCTCTGTGTCAGTGTGTATCAGGGTCTCTGAGGACAGGTGTCAATCCATATCTGCCAAGTGACCCTATGTAGGGGGAACAGTCCCTATTCTGCTCTGTGTCAGTGTGTATCAGGGTCCCTGAAGACAGGTGTCAATCCATATCTGCCAAGTGACCCTATGTAGGGGGAACAGTCCCTATTCTGCTCAGTGTCAGTGAGTATCAGGGTCCCTGAGGACAGGTGTCAATCTATATCTGCCAAGTGACCCTATGTAGGGGGAACAGTCCCTATTCTGCTCTGTGTCAGTGTGTATTAGGGTCCCTGAGGACAGGTGTCAATCCATATGTCAAGGTGTCAATATGTCATATGTCAGGTGTCAATCCATATCCATTGTGATTTAGGAATGTTAGGTGATTTATGCCCTTTATGGATTAAAACCAGACTCTGCATCAACTGTGTAATTTTCCATGGGAGTTTTGCCATGGATCCCCCTCCGGCATGCCACAGTCCAGGTGTTAGTCCCCTTGAAACAACTTTTCCATCACTATTGTGGCCAGAAAGAGTCCCTGTGGGTTTTAAAATTCGCCTGCCCATTGAAGTCAATGGCGATTCGCCCGGTTCGCCGGTTCGCGAACGTTTGAGGAAGTTCACGTTCGCCGTTCGCAAACCGAAAATGTTATGTTTGCGACATCACTAATTACGACAGATGCTTTGGTACTGAGTACAGTCCGAGGTTTTCATCTAAACCTGTTGTCTCCCCCTTTACAGACTCGAATACCTCAGGAACTGATGCTACCAGATGACCAGGACGAATTAATCTCCAAACGGGCAATACAGGAGATCCCGTACGACACTCCAGGTTTCCTAAGCAATTTGTTCCTCGTGGCCAAGAAGGGGGTGTTCGCCTGGTCATAAACCTCAAACACCTCAACGGCTCCCTCTGTTATCAACATTTAAAGATGGAGGATATTCATTGCCTCAGGGACCTTCTCCGTCCAGGAGATTGGATGGTCAAACTAGACCTCGAGGACGCCTATCTGACCGTACACATGGCGGAGGAACATTGGGACTTGTTGCACTTCACGTGGCGGGGACGTCGATGGTGGTTTACCTGTCTGCCCTTCGGACTATGTTCAGCACCCTGGTGCTTCACAAAGGTAATGAAGCCGGTGGTAGCATTTCTCAAGGCTCGAGGCGTTCGAATGATAATATATCTGGACGACATCCTGATCATGTCTTCTTCACCCGATCAACTTCTGCGCCATTTAGATTGGACGGTACACCTACTAGACTTAATAAATTGGGAGAAATCCATGGTGGATCCTGTGCAGAAGATCGAATTTCTGGGATTCGAAGTTGACTCAGTCACCTAATTTCTGTTCCTTTTAGAAGCCAAGCTAAAGGCGATCAAGACGGAAATAAAGTGTACGCTTCGGGCCTCCTCCCTCTCCATCCGTCAATTGGAGCGAGTGATTGGTCTAAGTAGCTATCACCGTCCAGCATTCCCTTATTCCATGAAATATTATCGCCAGTAATCCCAAAGTTACAATATCGCTGGTGTCGCATAATAATCCACACCAAAGCTTAATGCTGGAACAAGACTGGCAAGCAAGGGCATTCAATTTATACAACACATAGCTCCTCCTCTGAGCCAGCGAGGTAATTGAGTTTTGGAAACATACTAAACTCAATTATCTGCTGGCCAGAAAAAGTTGACATTTTCAAATTTTTCAGAAATATCCCCAAAATACATAAAACCCCCACAAAAATCATATCCCTGGATAACTGAACTCGATGGGAGAAACATATTAAAAATACAGCCCAATCCACTCGGTGGTTTTCGCGTGGAAGGTTGACCGGTCTGCCACGAGGTTGAATCCGAAAAAGAGTTCCAGAGAATTTGTAGCAAGAGCCGGTCTTATACGAAAACCGCAATAGATGAAATAAAGCTGTTTCGTGTCGAATGCTCCTGTTGTTCATCTGTTTCAAACTCCTGAACGCCGTTCGTCTACCGTACTGGGAAATAGTACATAGGGGACTTCAATGTAGACCGGGGATCGTGTGAGTGCTATGCCCAAAACAGTTCCAGGCACTCGATGACCAACTCCCGCTGGCCGCATTCGGGAGACAAGATGGCGGCCGTCCATTGTTCTCACCACGTGCGTTCGTATGCACGAAATGGCGGCCACCTAGGAGCATTCAATTAGTCTGCGGTTTTCGTATTGCTACACAGTGTTCCACATTCTAATTAGTTCTTAGGATGGTCTCTGTTCGGTAAAACAAATGATTTACCGAACGGACGAAAAAGTGAAACAAAATAGCAAGGGAAGTAGATAGCAGGGAGTGGAAATAACCGAATGGTGCTGGGAATTCCTTCACAATGGCCCCCCTTTTACTCCCTGCTCCGGCAGACACGGTTGGACCTTTTCAGGTTCAGTAGGGGCTGGCGGGACTTCCAGTGGCTACTCCGGTAGCAAATCAGTTTGTCGTGACAGTCCATCTGCATTCCAATTTTGTTTGCCTGGACAGTAGTGAATGGTGAAGTCGTAAGGCTGTAGGGCGAGACTCCACCGCAGCAGGCGGGCATTATCACCAGAGGACTCTCTGAGTGTTCTATCATTCCTAGGCGGAGCATCTCCTCTATTTCCTTCCGCATCCTGTCCCTAATAGCTTCGGGAATGTGGTACGGGGGCTTTCTCAAAGGAGCCTGTCCTGGGGTGTCCACCTTGTGGATCGCTAACTGGGTATACCCGGGTTCCTGGGAAAACGTGGCTTGTTTGGCTTCCAGCAGGAGGTTGACTTGAGCCCGTTCGTGGGGTCCCAGCTGTTCCCCCAGGTGGACCGACTCTATGTCCTTCGTCTCCCTGTCACCCCCTAACAGGTCTGGTAAGGGCAGGGCTTCTGTGTCCTCCCCTGCCGGGGCACATGTGGCCGTCACTTCTTCGGCCCTTTCCTTATAAGCTTCGAGCATATTGATGTGAAACGTCCGTCTCACATCTTCATTCTCACAGCTAGCTATAGTGTAGGTGGTATCGCACATCTGCCCTATAACCTTGTACGGACACTGCTAGGCCGTCCTCCCAGTTGGAAGCAGATAGCTGTAAGCGGCAGGGGAATCCTTGTCCACTTTGCGAGAGTCACAGAATATTCTGCGGTATGCTTCAGGGGTTAACGCGTACCAGGCTAGGAACGCTTCTTTTACTCGCTCAAAGCTGTGGATCTCCTGATCTGGCACAGCCCTGAAGGCATCGGCTGCTTTGCCCGGCAGCTTTCCTGCTAATATCGGGACCCATTCGTCTGCAGCCACTTTGTGTAGGGCACACTGGCGCTCAAAATCTGCCAGATAGCCATCAATCTCACTTTCAGTCTCATTAAAACTTTTAAAAGCGCTGAAGGGAATCTTCCGCGATTTAACTGTGCTGTTACCTCCGTTCGGTGAAATCACTGCCGTTCACTGGTTTTCAGACAGTTTTAGTTGTAGCTCTCGCTGTTCCCTTGCGTTTGCATTCTCCGTTACGTTGGTAATCACCTGCATGATGATTTCGGGAGGTGGGTTTGGCCCAAACAGTGCCAGTCGTTCCCTGATCTCCTTGTTGATCATTGTTTCATTTTCCCAAACGGCCAGTGTTGCCTCAGCCAAGTTCTCTCGGTCTCACTTCATTAATTCGCGATTATGACCCGCTTGCCTTTGTTGCTGGCAATACTTCCACAAACTCCCAATAGTTCCTTTAACATGCTGCGCTTAAGCTGTGTGTACCAGCCTTCCATTCACTGTACACCAGTGCCTTCCTTGGATTCTTAGTGCAGGAAAAGAGGATGATCCCGCCTCTGCCAACCAGTTGTGACGGTCTAAGTATCTATCACCGTCTAGCATTCCCTTATTCCATTAAATAATATCGCCAGTAATCCCAAGGTTACAATATCGCTGGTGTTGCATAATAATCCACACATGAGCCAAAGCTTAATGTTGGAACAAGACTGGTTTAATGGCAAGCAAGGGCATTCAATTTATACAACACATAACTCCTCCTCTGAGCCAGCGAAGTAATTGAGTTTTGGAAACATACTGTCAGGATCGGGACAGGGATCCAACACGCAGAGTACAAACAGTAGCCAGATACGTATACCGGACCTTAGAATGGCCGGACTAACGTAAGTAGTACAGTAGAGAATGGTCAAAGACAAGCCGAGGTCGAGGGTAACAGAAGACAGGTAAGCGATAGACAAGCCGAATCAAGGGTAACAGAGATAAGCAGAGAAGAGCAAACAAGCCGGGTCAAAACCAAAAGGGATAACTAGAAAACACGAGCACTGAGTGACTAGAACAAGCTAGAACCACGACAGGGCAATGAGCTAATGAAAGAAGCACTGTTAAATGCCCTGTTCAGATAAGTAGACACACCTCCGACGAGTCCTGATTGGTCCTGAACCAATTGAGTGACAGGTCGTTCCGGGTTGACGTCCTGACGTCGACTTCCGGACGTCATGCTATAAAAGGGAGTCACTCCCTCGCGGCCGGCTTTGCATGACCGGATGGACCGCGAGAAAGAGGGAAATCAAGCCGTCCGGATGGATGAACGACTAAGTCTCTACCTCTCTCGGAGGTAGAGACCTCAGGTACCCTGACAGTACCCCCCCTCTCAGATACGCCCACCGGGCGGAAGGAACCAGGACGAGAAGGGAAGCGAGAGTGAAATGCCCTGCGGAGACGGGGAGCATGAACATCCTCCTGAGGTACCCAACTTCTCTCCTCAGGACCATATCCTTTCCAATCGACCAGATATTGTACTCTCCCCCGGGAGATTCGAGAATCGACGATGGAATTGACCTCATACTCCTCCTGACCCTCCACCTGAACAGAGCGAGGAGGGGCGATCGTGGAGGAGAATCTGTTACAAACTAGTGGTTTCAGCAACGAAACATGGAACGAGTTAGGAATGCGTAAGGTAGTAGGCAAAGCTAGACGATACGCAACTGGGTTAATTTGAGCCAACACCCTGTAAGGTCCAATATACCGAGAAGCGAACTTCATGGAAGGCACTTTTAACCGAATGTTTCTAGTACTTAACCATACTCTATCGCCTGGAACAAACACCGGTGCTGCCCTTCTACGTTTGTCAGCGTGTTTTTTCACCAGCATAGAATTGTGCAGAAGAATTTGTCGAGTCTGGTCCCACAACTTCCTTAAATTGGCCTCCGAGAGAGGTAGAGACCTCAGGTACCCTGACACATACTAAACTCAATTATCTGCTGGCCAGAAAAAAGTTAATATTTTCTAATTTTTCTGAAATACCCTAAAAATACATAAAAAACCCCACAAAAATCCAAGAGAATTTGTAGCAAGAGCCGTTCGCGTGGATTCATACAAAAACCGCAATAGAGGAAATAAAGCGTGTAGAATACTTCTGTTGTTTTTCTGTTTCAAACTCCCGAACGCCGTTTGTCTACCGTACTGGGAAATAGGACGTAGGGGACTTCCATGTTGAAGGTTCGTGCGTGTGCCAAGCCCAAAACAGTTCCAGGCACTCGACGACCAAGTCCCGATGGCCGCGTTCTGGAGACAAGATGGCCGCCGTCCATTGTTCTCACCACGTGTGTTCGTATGCACGAAATGTCGGCCACCTAGGAGCATTCAATTAGTCTGTGGTTTTCGTATTCCTACACAGTGTTCCACGTTCTAATTAGTTCTCAGGGTGGTCTCCATTCGGTAAAACAAATGATTTACTGAACGGACGAAAAAGTTAAACGAAATAACAGGGAAGTAGATAGTAGGGAGTTGAAATAACCGAATGGTGCTGGGAATTCCTTCACAATTGGTCTGCTGGCTTCATCGATCCAGGCGATATATCCAGGACCCCTACATTACCGGGCGTTGCAACGACTGAAAGCGTCTCATCTCCGGTTGGGCCATTCTTACGAAAGTGAACTGAGCCTAGACAGAGAATCACTGGAGGAATTGGTATGGTGGCTGGACCACATGGAAGCGTGGAACGATCGGGCGATATTCGGCACCGCTCCGGATATAGTGATCGAATCGGATGCCAGCTTACATGGTTGGGGGGCTCGTTGTGGAAATGTCTCCATGGGTGGCAGATGGTCCAGGGACGAATCCGGGCTTCACATCAACTGCCTTGGATTACTGGCGGGATCCTTCGCCATTCGCAGTTTGTCTCCGAACTTTAGAAATTGTTGCATACTGCTCCGCATGGACAATGTGTCCACGGTCCGGTACATAAATCTTCTGGGTGGCTAGAAATCGAAACAACTGGCGAACCTGCCAAAGGACTTTTGGCAGTTTTGCCTCCGCAACGAGGTGTTGGTGACAGCCAAACACATCCCAGGATTGGACAACAAATGGGCAGATTGGAATTCCTGTTACTTGAAGGATCCGGGGGACTGGTGTCTGCTCCAGTCGACCTTCCAATTGTTGCATCAGTTACGGGGTCCATTTTACCTGGACCTGTTCGCGTACAGACTGAATTCCCAACTGCCCTGATACTTCAAATATACCAAAGTGTACACACTTAAACAATGAGGTGAAAAATGCTCGACACTTATGTGAAGGATCCCCTTAACCCTCACGACCACAAACAACTATATACAAGAAGATACTACAGTTTAGAGACTGGACCCATTGGCTCTGGCGGTGGATGCCTTCCTCCAGAAGTGGACGCCTGCTCGTCACTATACATTTCCACCATTCAACCTGATTTCTCGGATGTTGTCGTACCTGTGCGGGCAGAACTGTGCGCTGGTGGCAGTGGTTCCACCTTGGTTCCCTCGGCTTCTGGAGATGACATTGGATTTTCCACGTCTAATTGCAGTGAGACCGGACATACTTCTAGATCTGGATGGGAACTCTCACAACTTGGTGGACCAGGGCCTACTCCAACTCATGGATTGGTTGATTTCAGGAATCCCTGGTCAGTTCTGCAAGAAACTGCACGACTCTTGGACATTGCCTGGGCACTTGGTGCTAGAACCGCCTACATTTCCGCATGGCGCATGTGGGCTGGCTGGTGCGTGGGAAGGTCGTTGGATCCAGTTGCTGCCTCTCTGAATGAAATACTCTGTTTTTTTACTTTTTAGGGGGGCCATGGCGTCCAAAGCATCTAGGATTGGATGTCGCTTGGACGATATTTTGAAGGTGGCGGATTGGTGACACGAATCAACCTTCTGTGATTTTTATTTCCGCCCGATTGACCATGTTTCTTCTCTTATGGCTCAGCTTTGAAATAGCATAATAGGAGCCTCCGTGTCATTAATAAAATTCCAAGATTTTACTATTTACATGACGTAAAGTCATGATTTTATTAATGACACAGAGGCGAATATTATTCCCGCCCGCCCATCCGGTGGGTTTCGAGTTTTTACCGACTGGATCGGGTAGGAGCGCCTCCCACCACATGGTAAGTGACCTTTGATTGAATTTATTATGTTGGGATATCATGCTGTTTCATACAGTTGCAAGAAAAAGTATGTGAACCCTTTGGAATGATATGGATTTCTGCACAAATTGGTCATAAAATGTGATCTGATCATCATCTAAGTCACAACAATAGACAATCACAGTCTGCTTAAAATAATAACACACAAAGAATGAAATGTTGCCATGTTTTTATTGAACACACCATGTGAACATTCACAGTGCAGGTGGAAAAAGTATGTAAACCCCTGGACTACTGACATCTCCAAGAGCTAATTGGAGTGAGATGTCAGCCAACTGGAGTCCAATCAATGAGATGAGATTGGAGATGTTGGTTACAGCTGCCCTGCCCTATAAAAAACACACACCAGTTCTGGGTTTGCTTTTCACAAGAAGCATTGCCTGATGTGAATGATGCCTCGCACAAAAGAGCTCTCAGAAGACCTACGATTAAGAATTGTTGACTTGCATTAAGCTGGAAAGGGTTATAAAAGTATCTCCAAAAGCCTTGCTGTTCATCAGTCCACGGTAAAACAAATTGTCTACAAATGGAGAAAGTTCAGCACTGCTGCTACTCTCCCTATGAGTGGCCGTCCTGTAAAGATGACTGCAAGAGCACAGAGTGTCAGCTAAAGACTTACAAAAGTCACTGGCAAATGCTAACATCCCTGTTAGCGAATCTACAATACGTAAAACACTAAACAAGAATGGATTTCATGGGAGGATACCACAGAGGAAGCCACTGCTGTCTAAACAAAACATTGCTGCACGTTTACAGTTTGCACAAGAGCACCTTGATGTTCCACAGCAGTACTGGCAAAATATTCTGTGGACAGATGAAACCAAAGTTGAGTTGTTTGGAAGAAACACACAACACTATGTGTGGCGAAAAAGAGGCACAGCACACCAACATCAAAACCTCATCCCAACTCTGAAGTATGGTGGTGGGGGCATCGTGGTTTGGGGCTGCTTTGCTGCGTCAGGGCCTGGACGGATTGCTATCATCGAAGGAAAAATGAATTCCCAAGTTTATCAAGACATTTTGCAGGATAACTTAAGGCCATCTGTCTAGCAGCTGAAGCTCAACAGAAGATGGGTGTTGCAACAGGACAATGACCCAAAGCATAGAAGTAAATCAACAACAGAATGGCTTAAACAGAAGAAAATACGCCTTCTGAAGTGGCCCAGTCAGAGTCCTGACCTCAACCCGATTGAGATGTTGTGGCATGACCTCAAGAAAGCGATTCACACCAGACAGCCCAAGAATATTGCTGAACTGAAACAGTTCTGTAAAGAGGAATGGTCAAGAATTACTCCTGACCGTTGTGCACGTCTGATCTGCAACTACAGGAAACGTTTGGTTGAAGTTATTGCTGCCAAAGGAGGTTCAACCAGTTATTAAATCCAAGGGTTCACATACTTTTTCCACCTGCACTGTGAATGTGTGGTGTGTTCAATAAAAACATGGCAACATTTCATTCTTTGTGTGTTATTAGTTTAAGCAGACTGTGATTGTCTATTGTTGTGACTTAGATGATCAGAGCACATTTTATGACCAATTTGTGCACAAATCCATATCATTCCAAAGGGTTCACATACTTTTTCTTGCAACTGTATATCTGTAGGTATATGTGGATCTTGGTGTTTTTGTTCACACTTACAAATGACAAGATATTCTGAAGGAATTGCATATAGATCCAGAGTTTGGATTTTACCATTTGTTTTTCTGTTCCCACAGCCTGATTTCGTTCTGATGCTGTGTTTTCCGTGGTTGACAACAGTTTTCCCTGATGTGGATAGTTTCCGGTTATTTGGTCTTCGGTTCTGAAGGCAAAGAAGAGGAAGTTGGAGGCTACATCAAGGCATTTTATTGACTGTTCCTATAAATTGATTGGCTTCCCTGTTACTAGGCAGAGTTGGTTATATCTGTTACATTATTCATATTTTCTCTTTCAAGTTATTTTTTCTCTTTGCTGCTGGGGAATAAATTAAGAAAGAGATAGCATAATACTCGCCTCTGTGTCATTAATAAAATCATGACTTTACGTCATGTAAATAGTAAAATCTTTTGAAGAACAATGTATCTTATTTACACAGACTGATTTCTAAACATATTTATTGTAGTTCAAAGACACATTACTGGGAGTATTATTACTGTGGAGCACTGTTATACACTGACACATAACTGGGAGTATTATTACTGTGGAGCTCTGCTATACACCCAGACACATTACTGGGAGTATTATTGCTGTGGAGCTCTGTTATACACACAGACACATTACTGGGAGTATTATTGCTGTGGGGCTCTGTTATACACTCAGACACATTACTGGGAGTATTATTGCTGTGGGGCTCTGTTATACACTCAGACACATTACTGGGAGTATTATTGCTGTGGAGCTCTGTTATACACTCAGACACATTACTGGGAGTATTATTGCTGTGGAGCTCTGTTATACACCCAGACACATTACTAGGAGTATTATTGCTGTGGAGCTCTGTTATACACACAGACACATTACTGGGAGAATTATTGCTGTGGGGCTCTGTTATACACTCAGACACATTACTGGGAGCATTATTGCTGTGGAGCTCTGTTATACACACAGACACATTACTGGGAGTATTATTACTGTGGGGCTCTGTTATACACTCAGACACATTACTGGGAGTATTATTACTGTGGGGCTCTGTTATACACTCAGACACATTACTAGGAGTATTATTGCTGTGGAGCTCTGTTATACACACAGACATATTACTGGGAGTATTATTACTGTGGGGCTCTGTTATACACTCAGACACATTACTGGGAGTATTATTGCTGTGGAGCTCTGTTATACACTCAGACACATTACTGGGAGTATTATTACTGTGGAGCTCTGTTATACACTCAGACACATTACTGGGAGTATTATTACTGTGGGGCTCTGTTATACACTCAGACACATTACTAGGAGTATTATTGCTGTGGAGCTCTATTATACACACAGACATATTACTGGGAGTATTATTACTGTGGGGCTCTGTTATACACTCAGACACATTACTGGGAGTATTATTGCTGTGGAGCTCTGTTATACACTCAGACACATTACTGGGAGTATTATTGCTGTGGGGCTCTGTTATACACCCAGACACATTACTGGGAGTGTTATTGCTGTGGAGCTCTGTTATACACTCAGACACATTACTGGGAGTATTATTGCTGTGGAGCTCTGTTATACACTCAGACACATTACTGGGAGTATTATTGCCAGTCTCCATTCCCCAGCGGCAGTGTAAAGTGCAGGGAGAGGAGAGCAGCGGCAGGACTCTGTATTGGGAGGAGAGACAGTCGGTCTCCCTCCGCAAAGACTAGAAATATGTATGGGAGACGAGCTTGTTACCACCTCTCCCCAGCGGCGGATCATTAATGGGTAGAGTGTTCTATCGGGAGAGGAGCTTGTTACCCCCTCTCCCCAGCGGCAGCTTAATGTACCAGGGGGAGACTGTAAACCCCGCACCAGTGCAGATGGGACCGTGGTCTCTGCACTTACCACACAGGGGGTAGGCATGGTCGGTCCTACCCCCCCACGACAGAGCTGTGTATCCAAGTGGGAGACAACCGGTCTCCCCCCTCAGCAGCAGAGCTATGCAACTAAGGGGGAGACAGTCCGTCTCCAGCAACCAGGCTCCAACCAGACTACTCCGGTGGTAGTGCTGGCACCAGGACAGAGTACCGCTGGTCTCTGCCCACTCAGCAACCCACCAAGGCAGCCTACCAGTCCCCTACACAGCCGTGGTGAGGCACCTGGACATGGACAGACTTCTCCTCTACCCAGGTGTAGTAACTATTTATTGTGGGTGGGCTGTACTGTTTTTTTTGCTTTGTGGGTGGGTTGCTGGACTAACAAGGGCACCGACCGGCAGGAGGTCAGGTACCCTGTTAGTCTTTTTGGAAAGGGGGAGAGATGTGACGATACCAATCTCGCCACATTGTATTGGAGGAGCCTGGTTGCCTGCCTGCTGCCTTTGGACTATGGCCCTGGGAAATTGGGCCCTTTACAAACAGTATTCGGCCCTAACAGAGTGCATGTCACTCATTCTGGCCCTTTAAATACAGTGGGGCCATTCGGTGCTTGCCCTGTGTGAGCAGTGATACCTCCAGATAGCTATGCCGTCGAGCCTATTCATATAATGAAAGACTATGGGAAAGACTTTGGCTCCATGGCAATTAAACTGTATTTGTGTGGTCTGCGTGCCATTCACCTAATAATGTGCACGCAGACCTGAGCTATCTGGGGATATGTTAAATGTCTGTGTTTAATGTATAAAATGTGACTTTATGTATTTTAAAGAGTTTTATGTTGTTTTGCAACCATGTGGTTAATGGAGTCTGCCTCTAGTCCTGGATAATTAGATTCCTTCTCCAATTATCTCCAGAGCAGAAGGGAGGAAGCCATGATGCATTGTGGGGATGTTTTACTTTTACTGTTTGAGCCACGGGGAATAAAAGATACTTTTACTAACTTTTGAACCCCTGGTCTGATTCATGCCATTTTTTAATATGTTGTTCCCCTGAATGGATTGATTGAGGATATGTATTTGTATGTGAATGTGATGTATGGTTTTAAAGTTATGAAAGTTGTGTAAAAGTATATTTTGAACTGTATGCATAATGGGATTATGTGTCACACTAAGGGGAGGGGATGTGTGGGATGTAACATCTATGTCATTGGTTATTTTATGCCTCCCCCTGGGTGTGGCCAGGGGCGTATTTGCCGCGAGGCAAACAAGGCATTTGCCTTGGGCGGCATTTTACAGGGGGCGGCAAAAAAAGCCGCCCCCAAACGCCCAGGGCAAATGCCTTGTTAGCCTTGCGGCTAACAGACATCCTGGGCTGCTGGGCGGGCGGCTGGCGAGGGAGCACTTCCTCTGAGCTGTCTGCTCAGCTCCCTCGCGCGCCGCAGAGTGAGGCTGGGAGCCGGAATATGACGTCATATTCCGGCTCCGCCTCCCAGCCTCACTCTGCGGCGCGCGAGGGAGCTGAGCAGACAGCTCAGAGGAAGTGCTCCCTCGCCAGCCGCCCGCCCGCCCAGCAACCAGCCCAGCAGCCCGACCGGCAGCCCCACTAGACCCCAGGGAGAGGGAGAACCCCCCCAGCATTCCCAAAGGTAAGGAGGCTGGGGGGGTAAATAAAAAAAAATGAGTTAATGTGAGTGAGTGTGTCTGTTAGTGTGTGTCTGTTAGTGAGTGTGTCTGTTAGTGTGTGTGTGTGTGTGTGAGTGTGTCTGACTGTGTGTGTCTGTTAGTGTGTGTGAGTGTGTCTGTTAGTGTGTGTGAGTGTGTCTGTTAGTGTGTCTGTTAGTGAGTGTGAGAGTGTGTGTGAGTGTGTCTGACTGTGTGTGTCTGTTAGTGTGTGTGAGTGTGTCTGTTAGTGTGTGTGAGTGTGTCTGTTAGTGTGTGTCTGTTAGTGAGTGTGAGTGTGTCTGTTTGTCTGTTAGAGTGTGTGTGTGTGTGAGAGTGTGTCTGTTAGAGTGTGTGTGTGTCTGACTGTGTGTGTCTGTTAGTGTGTGTATGTCAGTGTGTGTGAGTGTGTCTGTTAGTGAGTGTGTGAGTGTGTCTGTTAGCAGCTAACAGACACACTCACACACTCACTAACAGACACTCACACACACTGACATACACACACTAACAGACACACACTCACTAACAGACACACTCACACTCACTAACAGACACACTCACACACAGACACACTCATACACTCACACACACACACTGACAGATACGCATCCATTAGCTAACAGTTAGCTAATGGATGCGTATCTGTCAGTGTGTGTGTATTTAGAAGGCGGGGGAAGGGTTGGGTGGGGGTGGCGGGGGGGGGGGGGTGGGAGTGAGGGGGGCGCCTGAGTTTTGTCCTGCCTAGGGCAGCACAAAACCAGGATACACCCCTGGGTGTGGCCTGTATGTGTACTCATGTAATAAAAACCAGGCTGGGTGCCCCAGCACCTCAGACCACTGCTTGACCCTCAACACGGAGCCTTGTCTCGTTCTTGGAGGGATTCACTGTATGCTGTTGGAGATTGATTGCTAAGGAGTGTAAGCTGATGTCTGCTTTTCCTATTCATCTGCTAGCAGCTATTTGTGAGGTTCCAGCTGGAGTGCTACCTTATTCACCTATATCCAGTTCGTGAGTTTTGGTGCTTTTACAGTAGCTGTGCCTTTTTGGGAAAAGGGGATTATCGCCTAAACGGATTTTTCCCCTTTTATGCTGAAACGGTCCGTAACAGACTGGATGTGTGGTTTCAGCGGATTTGGGACCATATGTACAGCCCCTTGCCACTCTGGAGAGTGACACATATCATTGAGGTAGAAATGTCCTAGTTTATTGTAGGAACCCCTTCTCCAGTACATTCCCATTACATATTGGCCAGCATCCTCTGGGCCAGGATGTTCAATATTTAATACTAATTTCATAGGTGTACTTCCTCCAGGCTTTCTTAAAGTCATTCTTTGGAGGAGGGATCTACCATGATCATCTACTTTTGATAAAGCACTTTTTGGTTTGTAACCCCAGGCAGGCCCGGTATTCCATCCCGCCGCCCCCCAATGATCACAATTATGCCCCCATTGGTTATCAACTACACAAATGTAGGGGTCTTTTGCTTGCGGTATGTCTTTATAAATGGCTTGAATCTGTGATTTAGGGAATGGGCAATCTACAATATCACAGTAATCAAAGGTAAAGGTGGCCACACGGGTACATGATGAATTATACCAGAAGGTGTACCCACTAGCATCTTTAGTTATGGCCACCTGCTGGGCTTTAAGAAGGCCAATCAAGGGGATTAGGTACCAGAAGTACATGGTTGTGCGGAATCAGCTTCTTCTGGAGCAGGTGTCTTTTTGCAGTGAGAGGCGTGAATCCAATGTGGCCTACCAGCCAGCTTGACAGAGGTAGCGGTGATCAGGAGAACTTGGAATGGTCCCTCAAATCTTGGTTCCAGAGTGTGTTTTCGCACAAATTTCTTGACTAGGACCCAATCACCGGGTAGCAGACTGTGGTTGCCTGTGTCAGAATCAGGATCTGGAATTGAAGAGAAAACGTGGGCATGGATTTTGTTTAAGGCACCTGCAAGTTCAGTCACATAATCTACCAAAACATCAGTCTGAAGCTGTAGTTGTTGGGGAAAATAGCAACCTAGCCTGGGTGCAGTACCAAATAGAATCTCATACGGGGACAATGAGGGCTTTCCCCTGGGTGTATGTCTGACACTGAACAGGGCTATTGACAAGCTTTCTGGCCAGGGCATTTTTGTCTCTTGTGACATTTTTAGCATTCTAGTTTTCAAGGTACCATTCATACGCTCCACCTTACCACTACTCTGTGGGTGGTAAGGGGTGTGAAAAGCAAAAGTTACTCCTAGAGCAGTCCAAATTTCTTTGGTAACTGATGCTGTGAAGGCCGGACCTTGGTCACTTTCAATGACTTCTGGCAATCCGAATCTACACACAATTTCTGTAAGTAGACGTCGTGCTGTTGTTTTGGCGGTAATGTTAATCACTGGGTAGGCTTCTGGCCAGCCTGAGAACATGTCCACTATCACTAGTGCATATTCGTAATTGCTGCTCTTTGGCATCTGGATATGATCTATCTGGATTCTTTGGAATGGATACATGGGCTTAGCCAGGTGCTTCGAGGGGACTTTAGCTGTTTTCCCAGGATTACATTTGGCACAGATGACACAAGCTTTACAGTAGTTATTGGTTAGCGTGGTAATTCCAGGAGCTTCGTAGTACTTTTGTACAAGAGCATTCATCAGATCTTTTGATAAGTGTGCAGGGCCATGTGCCCATTGAACAACTGCTGGGTACAAACTCTTAGGGAGACAGAATCTGAGGTTGTTGTAATATACTCCATCTATTAGGACTGCTCCTTTCTTCTTCCATTTCTGTAGTTCCTCAGGGGCTACTGCAGCCTGTTGTTCTCGTAAGATCTTTAGGTCGGTTGGAAGGGTTTGCAGAGTGAATATTGGAGTTTCTTCTTTTCTTGGAATTTCTTCTTTTCTTGGAATTTCTTCTTTTCTTGGAGTTTCTTCTTTTCTTGGAATTTCTTCTTTTCTTGGAATTTCTTCATTTCCGGACACTCTTCTTTCCACTTCCTGTGGTCCTCTTGCAGCTTGCTTTGCAGCTTGATCAGCTAGATGGTTGCCCTTTGCTTCATCTGAGTCCAACTTCCCATGTGCTTTTATCTTCAAAACAGCCACTTCTTCTGGAAGTAGGAGGGCATCCATCAGCTCCTTGATCGCAAAACTGTGCTTGACTGGTGTACCGGCAGTAGTAAGAAATCCTCTTGTTTTCCAAATCACTCCGAAGTCATGAGCCACGCCCAGTGCATATCTTGAGTCTGTATAGATATTGGCGCGCTTTCCTTCTGAAATTTTGCATGCTGAAGTTAGAGCTTGTAATTCAGCTTCTTGTGCAGACTTTGTTGATGGTAGTGATGATGATTCAATAATTTCATCTGTTGTGGTGACGGCATATCCTGTATGATATTTTCCTTCTTCATCAGCATATCTGGAGCCGTCCACAAACAGGGTGATGTCAGGGTCTGTTAGTGGATCCTCATGCACAGTTGGTAGATGTGTGGTTTCCACTTTCATCTGTTCAAAGCAGTCATGGGGGGTTTCTGGGTCATAGTCATGCTGTATGACCAGGTCTTCAAATTCTTCTTCCAGAAAGTAACGTGGCCATGCTCTTATATGTTCACGTTCAGTTGATGGATACTTGGCAACGCCTATTTCTTGAAGTTGTGAATCATTCATGGTGGCCCATAATTTTGCCATGGGCCCAAGATCACCCCATGACTTAGTCTTTGACTTGGTTACAGGGACATGTGGAATGGCTGTGTCCCAATGATGGTACAGATGTTCAAGTTCATGTGGCAGTTGGACTAAAGCCATGCTGTTACCTTCAGTATCATAGTAGAAGTCCTGTAAGGTGAGTGTTATCTCAACCAACTGGAAAAGTTCATCCTCATAGCGAGGTTCAGGGTTGATGGTTGGCTTGTACCACATGGTGCAAAAAGCATATTCAGGCCCGTCACAGGGAGGCAAGTTGGGTAGCAGTTTCGCCAGGGTGTGTGTAAGGAGTAGGATATATCCTTCATCCATGATGAATCCATAATAGGTACCCCCCTCAGGGAGTGGCAGAAGAGTGGACGGGTTTAAAACCTGGCATCTTTGGAGGGTGACGTTGTCAGGCAGTAGAAGACGACACTGGAGTCAAAGGTGTCTGGCAGCTGTGACATGTTTGATTTGGACTTGGTTGATTATCGCAGAAATGTCATGAGGTGCCAAAACAGTAAGAGGGTGACCAAGAACTAGGTCCCCAGTACAGTCAATAAGTTCTTGAGCTGCGAAGACAGCACGAAGGCAGGAAGGGGTGCCTCTGGCTACGATATCCAGTTGACAGGAGAAGAACCCAATAGGCCTCTGACGTCCGCCAGGACCATGTGGTTGAGTGAGGACGCCTGTAGCCTTGTCTTTCAGACACAAACAATTTGAAAGGCTTGTCATAATTTGGTAGGCCAAGAGCAGGGGCAGAGGCAATTGCTCGCTGAAGAGTGTAGAAGTTGTCAAGTGCCTCTGGTGACAGGCAGAAGGGATCTGATTTGAGAGCGTCATACAAGGGTTGCATGAGCAGAGAGGCCTCAGGGATCCAGGCTCTGCAGTATGAGATGAGGCCTAGAAAAGCATGTAGGGATTTTGTGCTCTTTGGAGGTGGAATGGCCAACACTGCCCTGACACGGTCACGTGTGAGGTGTCTGGTGCCATGTGACAGGCAGTGGCCTAGGAAGATCACAGTAGGCTGGCAGAATTGAAGTTTGATGAGAGACGCCTTGCATCCTTGATCTGCAAGATAACAGAGGAGATCCAGAGAGCATTTTTCTATTGTGGGAACATCATCTCCACAAAGGAGCAAGTCAGCTACATATTGGAGTAGGACAACCTCTGGATGGTCAGACTGCCAGGGGTCAAGGATGATACTCATTGCTTTTGCAAACTGGCTTGGGGAATTCTGTGCCCCTTGGGGCATAACAGTCCATGTATACTGCTGTTTTTCATGTGTGAAGGCAAACAGGTATTGACAGCTTTGTTCCAGCGGAACACTGAAGAATGCATTGGCTAGGTCAATCACTGTGAAGTATTTGGCAGAAGGTGGAACGCCAGAGAGGAGTGTGTGCGGATTTGGCACAATTGGGGTGTCCAGGACTGTTGCCTCATTTACTGCTCTGAGGTCCTGGACCATTCGGTATTTCTCTGGTTCACCCTTGGGTGTCTTCTTTTTCACAGGAAATAAAGGAGTATTACATGGAGATTCACATTTAACAAGAGCCCCTTTCTCCAGCAGTGCTTGGACTTGCTTGGGCAGGTTTCAATGGGTATTGAGACTTTCTTGGTAGCTTTGCCCCTGGGATAAGTTTGACCATTACTGGTGGGACCTTCAGATGGCCTATGTCTTCTGGGCCTGAGGACCACAAAGTCTTAGGGACAGTGTTCATTAGAGATGCAGGGAAATTTTCTCTCATGCCTTCTGCATAACCCTGTGGTGTCTCTAGGTGAAGCATCAGAGGTAAGAAACACAAGGCTGAGGTATCTGAATCAGAGAGGGCTGAAGATAATTCCACTTGGCCATCAGGTGTGAAAGTGATTGACGCCTGTAGGCGGGGAAAGTACATCAGCACCTAACAGGTTAATGGGACATGTGGATGACACCACAAACCGGGCAAGCAGACTAGGGCAGCTGCCAACCCGCAAAGGAGTAGTTAATGGGCTTTGTCTTGGAAGACCATCCACGCCCACACAGGAGACATCAATATTGGACAAAAAGGAAGAATCAGGCAGGTCTTGTTCTCGCAGAACACTTCGGGCTGCACCTGTATCAGCAAGGAATGTGGTGGGGTGGCCTTCAATGGGTAAAGTAACAGTGGCTAATGGCCCCCCTTGTTCCCCTGCAGATACTGCCATAACAGGGGTTAATGATACAGGCTTGCCAATATCCTAGTCTTCCTGGGCTGAATCAGGTGAAGGAGGTGCTGGGGCCTTTATGACAGATTTAGGCCTGTTTGATCTTTGGGGCTTAAGGGGTGCAGGACAGTCACTCCTAAAATGTCCTTTTTCTCCACAGTTGAAGCAGATCCCATCTGCAGGCTTAGTACCTTTGGGGATGGGTGGACGTGAAACCATAAGGGGAGTGGGATGGGGTCTCCTTGGAACCTGTGCGGCTTCTAAGCCTCTGGCAACTAGGAGCAGCTTATCAAGGGGAACCACTCTATACTCTGGGCGGGCAGCAATAATACCCTTATGTATAGAGTCCTTGATGCCTTGGACAAAGGCACCGGAAAGCATCTGAGCGTGTATTTTATTACTGAGCTCAAACCCTAGGTCAGTGAACACTTGAAAAAGTCTAGCATGAAATCTTTCTACAGTTCCACCTTTCTCCTGAATAATGTCGTTAAGGCCTGCTGCTAAATCTGTAAGCTTACTGGTTTGGGTTCAGTGAGGAAATGGCGGCCATGTTGGATGTGGGCATAGTGTGGGCAGGTGTAAAAGGGGCTGGCTGCGTGACTACGGGAGGCACAGGGGAGATGGATGAATAGGGCAGAAGTGACGTCAGTTTGGGAGCGTACGTGACTGTAGATTATGGTAATTAGGTGGAGGTCACGGGACTGGCTGTGCCAACCTCCTTTTGTGCTAGGCTGACGTACTTTCTTTTAGGGTGTTTCAACTTTAAAATCAGAGAAGCAACATTCTGTCCGGCAAAATGAAATACTAAACTATGGACAGACTCTCTAGAAACATGTACTTTAAGATAGCTTGATGAAAAAATAGATTCACGGAATTCAAACAATTTACCTACAGCCATTAATCACTTTTCCTCTTCACAATCTAACTTAACAACTTTGCATATTCCCTCTATCCACATTGCATAGTATTGCAACAAATCACACTTGCCTTTACATTTTTAACTCGTCCAAATAATTCTCTATTCCTGCATCAGATTCACTTTCCTAACCTTCGTAATCAACACTGAGCTACATCCCCGACTCCCTATCTTATACACCAGTCTTGGAGAAAATACTTTGCACCGCGAAAGGAAATACAGCCTCAGAAAGGTGGAATGTATTCTTGTGAGCTAGTCTCCCCCACAATCCTATCAACTTCAATCACAAAACACAAAATATATATATATAAAGCGCTACGGAATCTGTTGGCGTCATATAAATGGTACTTCTATTAAAATAACAAAATACACTATTAGAATATTTTCTAGCAAAAAATCCATTGCTAAGTCTTATCATTAGTTTCTGAATAATTTTACTGAACGCAGAACTGAAAAACCAGGAATGTCACCCCTCCCTCTCCCCCTCTCGCGTCTCACAGAAGGCAAGGAGGGAGGAGGAGAGGAGAGAGCCAGCATGAAGTTTTTTAACCATGTCAGCGCTGGAAGGACAGTTACGTTACAATTATTGCAAGCAAAGAGACACAAAAATCAATCTCTTCCTCAACCCAACCTTCCTGCTGAATAACTCTTGCTACTCTTCTCTGTCAGTAGTCTGCGCCAGCTCTCTGGCTGTAATCTACCACATGAAGGTACAGCAATTCCACACACTTTAGCAATCTTATCAACCTTCTTAACCATCTCTTCCCCTTCTCTATCCTCTACCAAATCACACGCAAGCCACCCCTTACTGGGCTTTCCTAATTTCTGTCCCAGATCCTCTATATGAGGCATCCCAGATATAGAGAGAGACAGAGAGAGAGAGACAGGAGGGGAAAGTGTAAATAGTACAGAGAGTAAGATAAAAGTAAACACAGGAATCTGTGTGACAGACAATTTAAGACATTTCAAGTAAAATACAGTGCATGCATCACAGTTCAAATAAGTTCAACAGTTCAAACAGGGTTAACAAAAATCCCTTTCCTCAATCCCGTAGTACACCTGCAGACCCTCCCGCAAGTATCACTACCACGTGGTAATGGAGACAGCAATACCAGCCTGAATCCACCTGCCACAAAAGTTAAACTGGAACACTCAGCGTCAGCGCTCGAGGCTGCAGTGTTCCACCTCTCTGCACACAACAAGCAGAGTAAAGTGATGTCCAATGAGGCTAGCAGTCAAAGTGACACTTATGGGAAACCCCCAGGAGGCAGTGAGTCTACACCCCTCCACAGGTTCCCCCCCCCTTTTTCCTTACAACCACAGCCACGTGGTTCCTAAAAGGAGTAAACAGGCAAACAGAAGATCCCCAGGAAAACTTCCACAGATCCACCCCCCTTTTTCCTTACTACCACAGCCACGTGGTACCTAAAAGGGGTAAACAGGCAAATAAACAAATAAACCTACCCGGGCACTAAAAATAAGGACAAATCAGTAAGAGCACTCCCAGGTAACAGATAGTCAGTATGTGCAGGTAAAAGTAAATATCAACAAGTAAGGTGTGGGGTCTCTGGGCAAGATATTACCTGACTTTGATGACCTCTAGGGAGCCGATCACAGACTGGGGCAGTTCAATCCCAGGGGCTGGAACATACCGGGGTGCTGCAGACTCAACCGTGTAATCAGAGGTGATCAATCTCCTTCCGTCCCCCAGGATTCATCCGCTCCACGTCTTTCTCGGACGGCTGCTCTAGCAGGGCATAACCCAGGCCGCACAGTTGGACGCCAGCTGATAAGGGAATCTTTTAAGCAAACAAAGAAGTTTGAATGACTATCTGTTCCTGTCCAAATTAGAGATGTTTAAATTGCGTATACGCAGAAGTAAATTCACACTGACACAAGGTTCAGGTTAAATGAAAGAACTTCAGGAAATTTATTAGCATCTGAACAAAGCAGGCTTGCAAGTCCTTTTTAAAGGTAGAATTACATCATTGTAAAATCAAGATAAAAAGTGAGGAAACATTGTCAATTGGCTAAGAGAAGAAGTGGTTAGTTAAATGCCCTCCCTGTTGGGTGTTACGTCTTACATCATAACTGACGTCATAAAGTTCTCCTCCAGATTTCAGCGCCATCTTGCTAGCACGAGGAGTTCTCTCGATGGGAGGGGGCATTTTGGCAGCTATCCATAAAGAGTAGCTGGTACCTTTAGTCTTTCAAGGTTAGTATCCTCAGTATTCTCAAGGCCTCTTTGGCAATTATACACTCTATCAATACTATCTGCTACAGTGTGTTCTTTGAATCAGACGATTCTAGCATTTTCTGCTGACATGCTGTTTCTACGAACAAAGGAATCTTGTAAAGTTTAAACTACGAGGCATGAGAGCTGAATATGAGAATATAGTATTAAAAGGGGCCCAGTAAGGATTATATAGTTTATAAGGGGCCTAATAATGGATATAAGTTATAAGGGGTTAATAATTCTACAACAGTTACACGTAGCTAAGATACAATCAACAGTGTACTGAGCAAGTGCAGGAATGCAGAAACTGAAAACACTTCCCCTCCTCCATTGTTCTGGGTGAGCCATGTGGTCTAACAGGTAAGGGAAGTTAGGCTTTGTTCAGCTGATTGGGTAAAGAGTATATGTGGGTACAGTTAACTATAGGATGAGCTATATGTCTATATCATGCATTTACACAGTCAGTTTTGGGCTCAGATCTTGTTGTATTTTGGTGACATTAGTCCCTCTGAGCCCCGGTCGGTGAATCGAATAAAGAATCTCTTCCTTCCTGAAGAAACCTGTGTCCACTTCTCTGTGCTTGGCTCCCGTCAGTTTCTCCGGTATCATTTGGTGCAATTGGCCGGGAAGCTCATCGTTAACGGTGGCTAAGAAGCAGAGGCGTGAGATGGTTTATCTTTGCCCACGCTCCCTACGGCTGCACCCCTGAACTTCTGCATGGACCTCCTTTCGTCTCGGCGCCACTGGTCTGTTGTCCAGGAGATCATCGGCCTCTACGCAGGGCCGGTGCAAGGACTTCTGTCTACACAGGCGAAGACACATTTTGCTGCCCCCAAAATTTATCTTCACCTGTCTGTCTAATATTCCCACTTTTGCCCTTCTTACCCATTTTTTTGCCCCTTTTGTGCATTTTACTACCTTTTTCTCTTGTTTTCCCTTTTTGTATATTGTATTCCCTGTCTGGCATTCTTTTTTATATGTTTTGTGTCTTCTTCCCACTTTTCGTAACCCCCTTGCATCACACACTCACTCGTTTATACACATACACATACACACACTTACTGTTACACACATACTGCTTACACACACACACACACACACACACACACACACACACACTGCTTATACACACACACACACACAGTCTCTTACACACTTGCACTGCTTATACACACTCACTGGCTCTAACAGACACACACACACACACACTGACCATTACACACACACACACACTGCGTATACACACACACAGTCTCATACACACTTGCACTGCTTATACACACTCACTGGCTCTAACAGACACACACACACACACACACACACACTGACCATTACACACATACTGCTTACACACACACACACACACACTGCGTATACACACTCACTGGCTCTAACAGACACACACAAACAGTCTCTTACACACACTGCTAATACACACTCACTGGCTGTAACACACGGTCTCTCACACACACACACAGCTTATAGACACACACACTAACTCTTACACACACAGACACACACTAACTCTTACACACCCAGACACATACTAACTCTTATACACACAGACACACACACTAACTCTTACATGCACACACTGGCTCTAATATACACACACTGGCTCTAACACACACACTAACTCTTACACACACACACACTAACTGTTTCTTATAGTTGCTTATAGGCCCCGCTGCACTGTTGTAGCTTCCCTCCTCTCTCCACAGCAGTTGGCCGCCGGGATATGATGTCACATATCCCAGCAGCCTGTAGCTTAGGAAGATATTCGCCGCGGTCGCTCCTCGTTGTTCCGCCCCCTTTCCTCAGTGGCTGCACGTTTCCTGGGCAGATTGCTGCAGAAATTGGCGGGAGCGGAGTTCTCCGTGCCCCCGCCGGTCACTCGTACATTTTTGCGCCCTTCGGGTCCATGCGCCCTAAGGAGGCCGCTTGTGCCACCTTATGGTAGCGCCGGCCCTGCCTCTATGTAGTAAGTGCTGGGGTGCCCCCGTCGATGAGTGTGAACCCAGGTTCAGGAACGAGGAGGTAAGACGACTACTGTTTTAGACGGTGGACCCACTAGGGGTATTGGATACCGATTGTGCGGTAGGCCCATAAGGGGTTATCTGTGTATGGAATCTGCCCCCTCAGTAGAGGGAAGGAGCGAAGGCGCACCGCTCGTAATTAAACGCCCTGTAGTCAGCCCGTTTAATTTTGGTTTGGAGTCAGGCTGGGTTCTGTGTAAATAGCCCAAGCCGGACACCGGTGTCTTGTCTAGACTAGCGTTCTAGGGTGTATATTTCGTTCGATAGGTCGGAGGGACCGGGAGACTAAGCGGCGTCTGTGTAAATTCGGTCCGCTAGATCTCAACCTATCTTGGCTAAGTGGGAAGGCGTGTAAATTTGGAACCCACTAGATTTTTTATAGAGTATATAGACTAAGAGGGTTCTGTTGTAAATTCCGCCCTCTAGTTCGCTATATGTGGTGCTTGGGCAGTGTGGCTAACCAAAACGGATGTAAATAGTTTTAGGTAGTCCATCAAGGTACTGGCCAATAGATTAGTTGGGAATTGTAAATGTGTTAAAGATTGTTGTAGTAGAGTGTATATCTTGTCAGATAGCGTGAGCTCTGCCGTCTAGCGAGAGTGTGAATAGTGTGTAACTGTATTATAGCGCACGGTACCATAACCATGTATAATAACTACTGATATTGTAAATAACTACTAATAACTGTTGTCTATGTTGTATGTTTAACACCATAACCACTACTAATTGAACTGTGACTTTAAATTGTACTCTAACCAATGCTAACCGTACTATAACTACTGTTTGTAAAGACGATGTTACTGGGTGTGTTATAGACGGGTAATTCAGATATAGGGAATTATAGCGTCGGTGACTGTATAGTTTCGCCAAAGGGCACAGTATTAGTTATTTAGTGACTGGTGTAACAGCTGTGTGTGTGTACGGGAATTCCCTGTATGTTTTGTTGTATGAGTTTGACCTAGTAACTGTGCCACATGGTGCTGTTGCCAAGGAAACGAGTGTGACTGTTGGAGGTGTGTTTGTTGTGTTTCTTTGAATTAGACGCTCCGTTGCTAAGTATGGATGCGCCGGAATTCAAAGATTGTTGATCCCTTAGAATGTATGCTAAATAACTTTAAAAAGGGAAATAATGTGTGTGATTTTGGGGTTAAATTGGCTACCTTATGTAGTAGAGAATGGCCTCTGTGGTAATCTGTCTTGATTTAAATCTAGTGCAGCGTGTACATGTGGCTGTATCTATTATGTTTGAATTCTATGACCAGTTTCCATATTTTGACTGTTTAAAACAGTTTGTGTTACTAGATGGTTACCAAAACTGGTTTGTCCATCCCCAATGGAATCTGACCCATCTGACCATCCCTCAACTAAATTCTTTAGCAAGAACTGGTGCAGCTGGTATGTCCACCTGTATGTCTACCTACCCCCCCCCCCCCAACTGGTTCTTTGTACCCTGAGGCCCTTTTTGGTGGAAGGGTATTTTAGTGTTTTTTAATTATTGTTCAGTTTTATTATTAGCAGTCAAAATTGTGAGGAGAATTCTTAATAACAGTAACTGAGTCCACTGAAAACACCATAACCACTGACAATACCATAACCACTGAAAACACCATAACCACTGACATAACACTATAATTACTGAGCCTTGTGTGCCTTTAGTAACAGTAAATTAGTTTTGAAATACAACTGGATGAAATGGTCAATGGTATAGGATGCTGGAATACACTTTTACCATTTTTGGTTACTGGTCAGGCTCCTCTTAGCCCTGTCCGAAACATTTTGTTAACCGAGTTACTGACCAGTAAAATTAATTTATCCATTTCCACCTACCTCACCACTCCCTGACCGGAACCTATGACTAAACAACCCTATCTAAGTCCCACCCTAACCTGACAAATGACTGGTGCCCTCCAACTTTGACATTTACAAATGCCACTGCAGCTTACCCCTGGTCCCCCACACATTGATATTAATGGTCAATTACAGTTGGCAGACCCTGTATTTGTTTATGTCCCTTTCACCATGACTGATCTGTTTAATTGGAAGACCCATAATTCCTTTACGAAAGCCGACGAGTCACCTAGTGCTTTCTATGAGAGATTGCTGGAGTCATATAGATTATATACTCCTTTTAATCCAGAGGCCCCTGAGAACTCTCGAATGGACAACTCAGCATTTGTCAGCCAGACTCAAGGTGATATCAAAAGAAAATTGCTAAAGTTAAAGGGATTTGTAAGAATGTCCATATCACAGTTAATGGAAATTGCAAGTCAGGTGTATATGAACAGGGAGATTGAAACAAAGGAGGAGGAAGAACGTAAAATGAGGATGAAGGCAGATATGCTATCTGTAGCTATCATAAGTGTAGAGAGACAGGGAAGGGAGGTGAATAGAGGAGTTGAGAATAGGCTGAGTAAGGGAGGAAGTAGGAATCACTGTGCGTATTGTAGAGAGGAAGGATATTGGAAAAGTGACTGCCCACAGAGGGAATATAAAGCAAGTTATAGATAAGACAAGAGAGAAGGTTACGAGATGGTTACAGAGGTGGCTATAGAGAAAGTCTTGGAGGGAATGACAGTAGTAACAGAGGAGGTGTTCAGGGAAGTAGATACTATTCCCCTACCCAGAGATTAAGGGATAGAGAAGATAGAGATTTTGTCGGTCTGGCTGACACTGTCATGGAAGACTATTGATACCGACTGGGCTCCATCCCCCTTTAGCCGAGTGCAGCCTATGGTCAATGTATCAATAGAGGGAAAGAGGAGCTCTTTCATGATTGACACTGGTGCTGAGTACTCTGTGGTAACTAACCTAGTTGCTCCTCCTTCAGGAAGACTATAACTATGATAGGAGCTACTGGGAAAAGCGCTGCTAGACCAATTATCAGGAGTCATACTTGTATTCTAGGAGGCCATTTTGTTAAGCACCAGTTCCTATATATGCTGGAGTGTCCAGTTCAGCTTCTAGGACGAGATCTATTATCAAAGCTTCAAGCCCAGATAACTTTTAAACCCAACAGATCAACGTCTCTGAAGTTTAATAGATCACCAGGCATAATATCAGTATCGGTGCAAAGGGAAGAAGAATGGCACTTCTACTCTATAATAACCAATACAGACCCTAAGACATTTCAAGACATTTCAAGAATATGGACAGAGAATAATCCTCCAGGACTTGCTCGCAATATTCCACCAATACACATTGAATTAAAGCTTGGAGTGTATCCTGTTAGCCTTAGTTAGTACCATATATTATAGAGGGCTAATAAAAATATACAAACCTATGTGGATAAGTGTGTAAAGTATGACATCCTAAAATTCTGTACCTCCCCTTGGAACACTCCATTATTACCTGTTCAGAAGCCGGGATCAGATGAGTATCATCCTGTACAAGATCTAAAAGCAGTTAATAATGCAGTAGTCAATATACACCCAGTGGTACCCATCCCCTATAATCTGCTTGCTTTAATACCAGGTGGGGCAACCTGCTATACCTTCCTAGACCTCAAAGATGCTTTCTTTTGTTTCTGGGGTACTGCTGAAAAATTATGTATGGGCATCTACCTTCCATACTTGGTAACTTAAGGGGGGATTTGAGTCAGTTGGGAGAAGGAATTACCCGGCAGCAGGTTGTAGAGCTGGGTAAAACTATGGAGGAGGTACAGAAATGGGTACAAGATAGATTACCTGTGAATATTTATCCACCTGTTCATTCTTACCATCCAGGGGATCAAGTGTGGATAAAAGAATTGAACACTGTTCCATTAGGTTCCAAGTGGAGAGGTCCCTATGTTGTTCTTTTATCTACCCCAACAGTTGTAAAGGTTGTAGAAGTGACTCAGTGGATTCATCACTCTAGGGTAAAAACCAGCGGCAGATTCCTGACAAGCTACCATAGATCCAGAGAATGCTTGCAAGATCCGGTTGAAGCGTGTGACCCAGTTGGATTAAAAGTGTTTTTTGCGAAGAGAATATTGTTAAAAGGGAACATCAACAAAGATCTACAAGTAGGTGTTTTGACGGCCACAATAAAGCCTGACCACCTACCAACGTTAAGCCAGAGGAAAAACCTCTGTGAAGAAAAGTGAGGATCAGGAAGGACTCCATTCCCTGCAGCCCTCACATCCTGGAAGCTGAGGTGCCATCGCACGGCCGAAGAGTCAGGACAAAGATGTCAGGAGTGATGTGTTTGATAATGTGTATATTTGTGTTTTTTTAATTATTCAGGAAGGTAGAGGTACCGACACACCAGGCTGTGAGGTTTGCATTAAGACAACGAAAACAGGCAATCAAATTTCCCAGACCCTTATTTGGCATTCACAATATGAGTGTAAAGGACATGTATCTAAGTGTAGATACTTGAGTATAGATCATAGTGTATGCCATCTAAGTGCAGGAGAACCTAGGTGTTTTAGTCCAGAGTATCAACCCCGTACAATTTGGTTGACTATTCGGAATGGATACTCACAGGGGACCCTAATAAATAAGACCATACTAGAAACCGTACATTCTTCAGGTGTTCTGCTATTTGATGCATGTAAGGCGATATCAGGTGGTAGGAAACCGTGGAATGTATGTGGTGATCTTAAATGGGAAAGAACGTATGGGTCTAATGATAAATATATTTGCCCCAGTAGTAAGTACAAATATATGGATCCAAAGTGCCCAAATAAAGATATAATTATTGTCCGTATTGGTCCTGTGTAGGGTGGGCAACCTGGGGACAGACAGTAGATAAGGATATGATCGTCACTAAGTTGCCTACCAAGCCATATTGTAAGTCTAGGGAGTGTAACCCAGTCCATATACTTATCAATGACCCAGAACGATTCATAGATAGGTTTGGGAACTTATTTGGGTTCTAGATATATGGAACAGGTTTGGATCCTGGGACAATATTATTTATATGAATAGAGACCGATACTGTAGCAACCCAGACTCATCAGGTCTTTCATTCCTTCTACGAGGAGATGAGTGTAGAGAATAAGATCCCCCATAATGCTAAGAACTTGTTTATTGATCTAGCTGGGGGGAATGTGGTGGAAGCTCGGTAGAAATTAAATTTAGTAGGCCGAGATTTCCACGTGGCATATGTGTAAATGTTGGTGTATCAGTTAGTCAGTTACACGTAGCTAAGATACAATCAACAGTGTACTGAGCAAGTGCAGGAATGCAGAAACTGAAAACACTTCCCCTCCTCCATTGTTCTGGGTGAGCCATGTGGTCTAACAGGTAAGGGAAGTTAGGCTTTGTTCAGCTGATTGGGTAAAGAGTATATGTGGGTAGAGTTAACTATAGGAGGAGCTGAGTTATACACTCAGACACATTACTGGGAGTATTATTCTCGTTGAGCTCTGTTGTACACTCAGCCACATTACTGGGAGTATTATTACTGTGGAGCTCTGTTATACACTCAGCCACATTACTGGGAGTATTATAGCCGGGGAGCTCTGTTATTCACTCAGCCACATTACTGGGAGTATTATAGCCGGGGAGCTCTGTTATACACTCATACACATTACTGGGAGTATTATTGCCGTGGAGCTCTGTTATACACTCAGACACATTACTGGGAGTATACAAGCAGAAAAAAATGATTTGCACTCTCAAATGCAAAATCAAAAAAAAACCCTCTGTGGCTATTACTAAGGTAAAATATAAAATTTATATAAATACCCAGAAATAGGAAGTGCGAAGACTCCTCAACGTCTTCAATATCTTATACATAAAACCATAAATAGCACGACCTAAAAATACAAAGGGAGACCAATAGTGCAGACAAAAAAGCGCTAAAAAACATAAAAAAGAAGAACTATAAAACACTCACAAACATAGAAGTTTAAAAGGCAGGGTATACTCAGTCTTCTTCAAGTGCTTCTTTTCTTCTTGTGTATGAAGATAGGTACTTAAAACAAAGCACAGAAAAAGAACATAGTGTGTAACTGTATAATTTTCCAAGTATTGCTTTATTGTGTACACTTACAAAATCAAGAAGTTAAAAAGGCCCATCAATATATACATCCACTGTCAGCTACCAGGTACAGATGAAACCGCCAGGATTAAAAGACAAAATTGGATGAAAAAAGGGTCCACAGTAAAATAATTAAAAAGTGAAATAAAGCTTGCCACCCTACGCGTTTCGTCTAAAAGACTTCGTCAGGGGCTTGTGGCAACAATACACAGTATACAAATACATACATTTAAATACCCTGCCAAACAAATTCTAAACCAATCAAAAAAATATCAAACCAATCAAAAAAGCAAAGCTTCCAAGTAAGTCCACCTGAAAGTAATTTCATCCATCCGTGTTTCTTCCTCTTTCTTCATTTTTCGCGCTTCTTGAAAGCGCTTGCGTCCCAAGCCTCACTCTCCATGTTTCCGGAATCAGTCGCCGGTTCAGTTCCGGACACTTGCGTTTCGTCACTTCCGGGCGACACCGGAAGTTATCATAAGTCTTGTATGTGGAACGCATATGCGTTCCACTTGATCCGGAAGGGGCAGCTACTCTCCTTGGAACGCACATGCGTTCCATTCCGAACGGAAAAAATCAATAGGAATCCTAGACTGGGATGCACAGGCACTCCCATCCGGACAAACAAACATGTATTTAGTTAGTTGATAAAAAACTTATAAAAGCACATCAGATGTAAAAATGAAAATGAAAAATACTAAATAAATGTCATTAAAAATAACAATGTATATGAAAAATAGATAATAAAATAATAAAATAAAAAATAAAAAAATAAAGAAGTAATATCTAAAAAATAAAATAAAATAAAAATAAAAATAAATATGAATAAAAATAAACATAAAAATCTAAAATTCTTCAAAAGGATACCATTAAAGCCCTCATGCTAAAATTTAAATAAACAATCACAGAAAACATGCCATATCGAAATCTACGTTCATACCATCAGGTTGCATTGTTCTTAGGGTGTGGATCCAATATCCTTCTCTCTGTCTTAATTTTAATACTAGATCTCCACCCCTCTCATCCAGACACACCTTTTCTATCCCAATACATGTAAAAGCACCGGAATTAAAATTTGGACACCTGGTACAGTGAACCGGTACTGAATGGGTTAATAACTTATTCTTAATATTGTTACAATGTTCTAGAAATCTTCTTTTCACTGGCCTAATGGTCCGTCCGACATATTGGGTTCCACACCCACATGTCAGAAGGTATACCACATGTGTGGAATTACAAGTGATATGTTGCCTGATTTTAAATTTTTTCTTTGTTCTTGAACTACTAAAATAATAGCTTTTACTATTCTTAAAATGACAACTCTTACAAGTACCACATGTGTAGAAACCTCCACGTATTTCATCTCCTTGCTTATCTTTGTTCCTAAAAGTACTAGGTGCCAATGTGTTTTTAAAACTCCTCCCTTTTTTAAAAATAATTTGTGGAACCGGTGGAAGTTCTGTTTTTAAAAAATCATCTTCTAATAATAAAGGCCAGTGTTTATTTAATATTTTTTTAATTTGTTTAGCATGAACATTATATTGGGTATTAAAAGAAAAGGCAAATTTATTTCTAACCAGTGACACCCTCCTATCTTTATTAAGTAATAAATCCCCTCTATCTTTATTAAAAGAATGCGTTATCACCTTGTTAATAAAGTTATTTGTATATCCCTTTTGTATAAATTTATTTTTTAAAAAAGAGGCCTGATTCAGAAAAACTCCCTCATCTGTACAATTCCGCCTAATCCTTGTAAATTGACTTCGTGGAACCCCACGAAGCCAATTAGGGTGATGGTTGCTTTCCGTATTAATATAACTATTAGCATCAGTGGGCTTAAAAAAAGTTTTAGTCTTAATTTTAGCATCTTCAATAAAAATCGTAAGATCTAAAAAATTAATTTCATCATAGCTAAAAGTCGGAGAAAAAATTAAAAAGAGTTGATTACAATTAATATAATCGATAAAATCTTTTAAATTACTTTCTGAACCGTTCCAGATGAAAAGAACATCGTCTATATATCTCCTCCAGAGTACCAAGTTCGCGCCGAAGGGGTTGTTCTTCCATATAAAGTTGTTTTCCCAAAAATCCAAAAAAATATTGGCATAACTCGGCGCGAACTTGGTACCCATGGCGGTGTCGCCCGGAAGTGACGAAACGCAAGTGTCCGGAACTGAACCGGCGACTGATTCCGGAAACATGGAGAGTGAGGCTTGGGACGCAAGCGCTTTCAAGAAGCGCGAAAAATGAAGAAAGAGGAAGAAACACGGATGGATGAAATTACTTTCAGGTGGACTTACTTGGAAGCTTTGCTTTTTTGATTGGTTTGATATTTTTTTGATTGGTTTAGAATTTGTTTGGCAGGGTATTTAAATGTATGTATTTGTATACTGTGTATTGTTGCCACAAGCCCCTGACGAAGTCTTTTAGACGAAACGCGTAGGGTGGCAAGCTTTATTTCACTTTTTAATTATTTTACTGTGGACCCTTTTTTCATCCAATTTTGTCTTTTAATCCTGGCGGTTTCATCTGTACCTGGTAGCTGACAGTGGATGTATATATTGATGGGCCTTTTTAACTTCTTGATTTTGTAAGTGTACACAATAAAGCAATACTTGGAAAATTATACAGTTACACACTATGTTCTTTTTCTGTGCTTTGTTTTAAGTACCTATCTTCATACACAAGAAGAAAAGAAGCACTTGAAGAAGACTGAGTATACCCTGCCTTTTAAACTTCTATGTTTGTGAGTGTTTTATAGTTCTTCTTTTTTATGTTTTTTAGCGCTTTTTTGTCTGCACTATTGGTCTCCCTTTGTATTTTTAGGTCGTGCTATTTATGGTTTTATACATTACTGGGAGTATTATTGCTGTGGGGCTCTGTTATACACTCAGACACATTAATGGGAGTATTATTACTGTGGGGCTCTGTTATACGCTCAGACACATTACTGGGAGTATTATTACTGTGGAGCTCTGTTATACACTCAGACACATTACTGGGAGTATTATTGCTGTGGAGCTCTGTTATACACTCAGACACATTACTGGGAGTATTATTCTCGTTGAGCTCTGTTGTACACTCAGCCACATTACTGGGAGTATTATTACTGTGGAGCTCTGTTATACACTCAGCCACATTACTGGGAGTATTATAGCCGGGGAGCTCTGTTATACACTCAGACACATTACTGGGAGTATTATTGCTGTGGGGCTCTGTTATACACTCAGACACATTAATGGGAGTATTATTACTGTGGGGCTCTGTTATACGCTCTGCCAGAAAAAATCAAAGGTAATTCTAGTAATGAACTACCAAAAGCTACAGACACTAGATCAAAGATATACCAACTAGGAAAACTAATGGAAAAAGAGGTCCATGTCTGGTGGGATATTGCAAGTTTTGAATTCTATGTGTCAAATAATCTGGTTCCAAGGGGACTTAGACTACAAAAACCATTGAACTATAAAAAGGATGACCCTAATACCCATACAAAATGTCAAATCAACTTTTGGATAAGGGCTCCCTACTGCTAATGATTTTTCTGATCAACGAAAAAAAGAAAGATCTAGAACAATTAGAAAAAGAGATCAAACAGCTAAGAGATATTCTTATCCCACTAGTAGAGGACGGTTCCTTTGCTGAAATCCTGGATTCAGTTGAAAGAAAAGTCAAAGACTTAGAAGTAAAGATCAGAGAAATTAAGAAAAAGAAACTGTTGAGAGACAAAGAAGATTATGAGAAGGGGAGGCAAAGAAATTGGAACAAATCCAGGGACAGAAACTACGACCAACATAGGGACATTCATTATCGTCATAGACGCTCCTCTTTTGCACCACAGCATGGGTCCTCAAGAGCTCCACCTAAACCGCAACAAAGGTACCAACCCTATAGGCCACATACGAATTTCCAACAGGGGAGGTACTATAACAACCGCACACCACAGAGAAAAGTAGAGAACCATCGAAGGAAAGAGTATGGGGACCATGTGCAACATTCGAGAAATGTATCGAGAAATCAGGATAACTCACCTATTAGAAGGCCGCCATCCCCTAGGAGAGCTGAAAAGAAGTTTGATCCCAAACCAAAGACCCACAAATCCGATATCACAGCAGCCAACTCCTCTCTCAATCCACATGCCTTCAATCACCCCATTCTGACTGATTTTTTAGGCCAGCGGAGGGAGAGACTGTTCTCCCCCAAACGAGCCTGGCAAGAAAGAGACCCGAATCACTCTCCGATTCTAAGAAAAAGAATAAGAAGAGAACACGTAGGAAAACTCCAGAGTCCGGACAGACGGAACCTATAGGAGTTTTCAACTTATCAGACAGAGCACTAACCAAAGAAGAACTACAACTACTACAAAAAGGACTCAAATTTGCTCCGAACTCCAACAATTCAAAATTCAATATGTTTATAGATTTGCACAAATTTGTGAGGAAGTTAACTATCAAAAAAATTTTCAACGAGTGTACCTTTGAAACTATAGAACATCACTCATCTTATTCACATACTGAATTACATCCGAGATCAACCTTTTATCCCCAACAAGTCAAGAATGATCATATAAAGGTGTTTGAAAAACAGATGGTTAAAGATCTGAGAGCTCTAAAAGAGAAACCGAGCATTAGAGACAATTTGACAAAAAAGGAGAGAAAAGCTTTGAAGACTCTTATGGAGGATGATTTAATAATAATTAGACCAGCAGACAAAGGCGGGGGCCTAGTAGTCATGAATTTATGTGACTATAAAACTGAGAGTGAAAGACTACTGAGTGATTCTACCACCTATGCAATTTTACCAGAGGATCCCTGTGAGGACTATAAGAAAGAATTATTTATCCTGTTAGAAGACAGCAGATCTAGGGGGATCCTAGACAAAAAAGAATTTGAATATGTCAAATGTGAACATCCAAGGTTGGCTGTGTATTACCACCTCCCCAAAATCCATAAAAGGCTAGACAACCCTCCAGGAAGACCCATAATTTCGGGCATAGGATCTTTGACATCTAACCTTTCCGAGTATGTCGATCAATTCCTTCACAAGCCAGTAACCATGTTAAAGTCATATCTAAGAGACACCACACAAATTATCAACATTTTGTCGCAGACTACATGGCAGGATGGATATACCCTCGTCACAGACGATGTGACATCACTATACACTGTGATCGAGCATCTACAAGGCTGCGAGGCCATCCAATATTCCCTGGCAACCTACACTGAATTACAAAACGATCAGATCGACTTCTTGGTTAGATGTGTGGGGTTCATTCTTAGCCACAACTTCTTCTGGGCAAACGATAAATTCTACCTACAAATCGAAGGTACAGCTATGGGGACCAGATTTGCGCCCAGCTATGCGAATCTATTTATGGGAAAATGGGAGGACGAATTCATCTGGTCCCCATCCCAGTTTGGCGCAAGTCTGGTCCTCTGGCAAAGGTACATAGATGACGTCATCTTTATATGGAAGGGGGATTCAGCCTCATTGAATTTATTCAAGGAATATCTGAACCACAATCCATACCATCTCAAATTTACCTTCAATCAGTCTCATGACCATGTCCAGTTCCTGGATCTAGACATTTATATCAAATTAATGCATGAATGAAAAAGGAGCAAAAAGAGTAATATCATACATAACAATGCACATAAAAAAATATAAAAATAATAATGCCCATAAAAGATACACACCTATAGTGCAGAATATCAATCCATACGTAAATGTACAACTGGGGGGCAGTTTATAGTACAACACAACATTGTTTAAAATCAGGGTGAACCTGGATAAAACACATGTATTTTCAAGCATTGAGTCTACATATATACATGAATAGATCAATACAAAGACAATAGAACTCGATAGTAAAGTGAACTTCCTCCAAATGGTATAGAGATACAGAACATTATGGGGAGAGGTTTTTCAGTAAGATTGCAAATTGTGTCAAGGCAATAACAGGATACTGAATTGCTGTTAACTTGCAATCTAGATAAAACGAATCTTAATCTAGAGAGTAAGGAAAATCTTAGTCTAGAGAGAAATATCTATGACTTTCGGTTTCTCATACTTTAGTATAGACTAGAAACACTCAGAATTTATCCCAACATATTATCATACCGAAATTATAGTGGTAAGACATGACAGTAGATGGCAGATAAACACTTATGGTAGATAAACCATTATGGGGACAGACATCAGAAAGGGGGAATGTAATAAATTTATAGGTATAGAGTCACGTTGGAATGCATTTTAGTAGAGATACATAAAAATAAAGATATAAATAAACATAAATTGAAGGATTTAAAAATAGATTGAAGAATTTAAAAATAAAATAAAATAAAATAATTTTCAAAATACACATAAAAAATAATAATAATTAAAAATAAATAAAAATAAAAATAAAAGTAAAAATAAAAATAAAAATAAAATTAAAATACAAAAAAATAAATAAAAATAAAATAAAAATAAAAATAAAAATAAAATAAGAATAAGAATAAGAATAAAAATAAAAATAAATATAAAAGTGCAAAATAAAAATAGAAAAAATAGAAAAATTAGGAATATTGTCATAGGAGGTGGTCCATCTTAATGACACCCAGCAGTGGGTAACTCGTATTCCAGTGTATGATAAGGTGAATAGTAAATTGAAAAAGCATATACAGTTGGCTTTTAGGGGTTGTTTATAGAAAGGCATACGCTCAGACACATTACTGAGAGTATTATTACTGTAGAATTCTGTTATACACTCAGACACATTACTGGGAGTATTATTACTGTGGGGCTCTGTTATACACTCAGACACATTAATGGGAGTATTATTACTGTGGGGCTCTGTTATACGCTCAGACACATTACTGGGAGTATTATTACTGTGGAGCTCTGTTATACACTCAGACACATTACTGGGAGTATTATTGCTGTGGAGCTCTGTTATACACTCAGACACACTACTGGGAGTATTATTACTGTGGAGCTCTGTTATACACTCAGACACATTACTGGGATTATTATTGCCGTGGAGCTCTGTTAGACACTCAGACACATTACTGGGAGTATTATTGCTGTGGGCTCTGTTATACACTCAGACACATTACTGGGAGTAGTATTGCTGTGGGCTCTGTTATACACTCAGACACATTACTGGGAGTATTATTGCTGTGGAGCTCTGTTATACACTCAGACACATTACTGGGAGTATTATTGCTGTGGAGCTCTGTTATACACTCAGACACATTACTCGGAGTATTATTGCTGTGGAGCTCCGTTATACACTCAGACACATTACTGGGAGTATTATTGCTGTGGGGCTCTGTTATACACTCAGACACATTACTGAGAGTATTATTGCTGTGGAGCTCTGTGATACACTCAGACACATTATTGGGAGTATTATTGCTGTGGAGCTCTGTTATACACTCAGACACATTACTGGGAGTATTATAGCTGTGCAGCTCTGTGATACACTCAGACACATTACTGGGAGTATTATTGCTGTGGGGCTCTGTTATACACTCAGACACATTACTGGGAGTATTATTGCTGTGGAGCTCTGTTATACACTCAGACACATTACTGGGAGTATTATTGCTGTGGAGCTCCGTTATACACTCAGACACATTACTGGGAGTATTATTGCTGAGGGGCTCTGTTATACACTCAGACACATTACTGGGAGTATTATTGCTGTGGAGCTCTGTGATACACTCAGACACATTACTGGGAGGGTTATTACTGTGGAGCTCTGTTATACACTCAGACACATTACTGGGAGTGTTATTACTGTGGAGCTCTGTTATACACTCGGACACATTACTGGGAGTATTATAGCTGTGGAGCTCTGTGATACACTCAGACACATTAGTGGGAGTATTATTGCTGTGGAGCTCTGTGATACACTCAGACACATTACCTGGGAGTATTATTGCCGTGGAGCTCTGTGATACACTCAGACACATTACCTGGGAGTATTATAGCTGTGGAGCTCTGTTATACACTCAGACACATTACTGGGAGTATTATTGCTGTGGAGCTCAGTTATACACACAGACACATTACTGGGAGTATTATTGCTGTGGAGCTCTGTTATACACTCAGACACATTACTGGGAGTATTATTACTGTGGGGCTCTGTTATACACTCAGACACATTACTGGGAGTGTTACTGCTGTGGAGCTCTGTTATACACTCAGACACATTACTGGGAGTATTATTGCTGTGGAGCTCTGTGATACACTCAGACACATTACTGGGAGTATTATTGCTGTGGAGCTCTGTTATACACTCAGACACATTACTGGGAGTATTATTGCTGTGGAGCTCTGTGATACACTCAGACACATTACTGGGAGTATTATTGCTGTGGAGCTCTGTGATACACTCAGACACATTACCTGGGAGTGTTATTACTGTGGAGCTCTGTTATACACTCAGACACATTACTGGGAGTATTATTACTGTGGGGCTCTGTTATACACTCAGACACATAACTGGGAGTATTATTGCTGTGGAGCTCTGTTATACACTCAGGCACATTACTGAGAGTATTATTGCTGTGGAGCTCTGTGATACACTCAGACACATTACTGGAGTATTATCGCTGCGGAGCTCTGTTATACACTCAGACACATTACTGGGAGTATTATTGCTGTGGAGCTCTGTTATACACTCAGACACATTACTGGGAGTATTATTGCTGCGGAGCTCTGTTATACACTCAAACACATTACTGTAGTATTATCGCTGCGGAGCTCTGTTATACACTCAGATACATTACTGGGAGTATTATTGCTGTGGTGCTCCGTTATACACTCAGACACATTACTGGGAGTATTATTGCTGTGGAGCTCCGTTATACACTCAGACACATTACTGGGAGTATTATTGCTGTGGAGCTCTGTTATACACACAGACACATTACTGGGAGTATTATAGCTGTGGAGCTCTGTTATACACTCAGACACATTACTGGGAGTATTATTGCTTTGGAGCTCTGTGATACACTCAGACAAATTACTGGGAGTATTATTGCTGTGGAGCTCTGTTATACACTCATACACATTACTGGTAGTATTATAGCTGTGGAGCTCTGTTATACACACAGACACATTACTGGGAGTATTATAGCTGTGGAGCTCTGTTATACACTCAGACACATTACTGGGAGTATTATTGCTGTGGGGCTCTTTTATACACTCAGACACATTACTGGGAGTATTATTGCTGTGGAGCTCTGTTATACACTCAGACACATTACTGGGAGTATTATTGCTGTGGAGCTCTGTTATACACTCAGATACATTACTGGGAGTATTATTGCTGTGGAGCTCTGTTATACACTCAGACACATTACTGGGAGTATTATTGATGTGGAGCTCTGTTATACGCTCAGACACATTACTGGGAGTATTATTGCTGTGGAGCTCTGTCATACACTCTGACACATTACTGGGAGTATTATTGCTGTGGAGCTCTGTTATACACTCAGACACATTACTGGGAGTATTATTGTTGTGGAGCTCTGTTATACACTCAGACACATTACTGGGAGTATTATTGCTGTGGAGCTCTGTGATACCCTCAGACACATTACTGGGAGTATTATTGCTGTGGAGCTCTGTTATACACTCAGACACATTACTGGGAGTGTTACTGCTGTGGAGCTCTGTTATACACTCAGACACATTACTGGGAGTATTATTGCTGTGGAGCTCTGTGATACACTCAGACACATTACTGGGAGTATTATTGCTGTGGAGCTCTGTTATACACTCAGACACATTACTGGGAGTATTATTGCTGTGGAGCTCTGTGATACACTCAGACACATTACTGGGAGTATTATTGCCGTGGAGCTCTATGATACACTCAGACACATTATCTGGGAGTGTTATTACTGTGGAGCTCTGTTATACACTCAGACACATTACTGGGAGTATTATTACTGTGGGGCTCTGTTATACACTCAGATACATTACTGGGAGTATTATTGCTGTGGAGCTCTGTTATACACTCAGGCACATTACTGGGAGTATTATTGCTGTGGAGCTCTGTGATACACTCAGACACATTACCTGGGAGTGTTATTACTGTGGAGCTCTGTTATACACTCAGACATATTACTGGGAGTATTATTACTGTGGGGCTCTGTTATACACTCAGACAAATTACTGGGAGTGTTACTGCTGTGGAGCTCTGTTATACACTCAGACACATTACTGGGAGTATTATTGCTGTGGAGCTCTGTGATACACTCAGACACATTACTGGGAGTATTATTGCTGTGGAGCTCTGTTATACACTCAGACACATTACTGGGAGTATTATTGCTGTGGAGCTCCGTTATACACTCAGACACATTACTGGGAGTATTATTGCTGTGGAGCTCTGTGATACACTCAGACACATTACCTGGGAGTGTTATTACTGTGGAGCTCTGTTATACACTCAGACACATTACTGGGAGTATTATTACTGTGGGGCTCTGTTATACACTCAGACACATTACTGGGAGTATTATTGCTGTGGAGCTCTGTTATACACTCAGGCACATTACTGGGAGTATTATTGCTGTGGAGCTCTGTGATACACTCAGACACATTACTGGGAGTATTATTGCTGTGGAGCTCTGTGATACACTCAGACACATTACCTGGGAGTATTATTGCCGTGGAGCTGTGTGATACACTCAGAAACATTACCTGGGAGTATTATTGCTGTGGAGCTCTGTTATACACTCAGACACATTACTGGGAGTATTATTGCTGTGGAGCTCTGTTATACACTCAGACACATTACTGGGAGTATTATTGCTGTGGAGCTCTGTTATACACTCAGACACATTACTGGGAGTATAATTGCTGTGGAGCTCCGTTATACACTCAGACACATTACTGGGAGTATTATTGCTGTGGAGCTCTGTGATACACTCAGACACATTACCTGGGAGTGTTATTACTGTGGAGCTCTGTTATACACTCAGACACATTACTGGGAGTATTATTGCTGTGGAGCTCTGTTATACACTCAGGCACATTACTGGGAGTATTATTGCTGTGGAGCTCTGTGATACACTCAGACACATTACTGGGAGTATTATTGCTGTGGAGCTCTGTGATACACTCAGACACATTACCTGGGAGTATTATTGCCGTGGAGCTGTGTGATACACTCAGAAACATTACCTGGGAGTATTATTGCTGTGGAGCTCTGTTTTACACTCAGACACATTACTGGGAGTATTATTGCTGTGGAGCTCTGTGATACACTCAGACACATTACTGGGAGTATTATTGCTGTGGAGCTCTGTGATACACTCAGACACATTACCTGGGAGTGTTATTACTGTGGAGCTCTGTTATACACTCAGACACATTACTGGGAGTATTATTACTGTGGGGCTCTGTTATACACTCAGACACATTACTGGGAGTATTATTGCTGTGGAGCTCTGTTATACACTCAGGCACATTACTGAGAGTATTATTGCTGTGGAGCTCTGTGATACACTCAGACACATTACTGGAGTATTATCGCTGCGGAGCTCTGTTATACACTCAGACACATTACTGGGAGTATTATTGCTGCAGAGCTCTGTTATACACTCAGACACATTACTGGAGTATTATCGCTGCGGAGCTCTGTTATACACTCAGACACATTACTGGGAGTATTATTGCTGTGGTGCTCCGTTATACACACAGACACATTACTGGGAGTATTATAGCTGTGGAGCTCTGTTATACACTCAGATACATTACTGGGAGTATTATTGCTTTGGAGCTCTGTGATACACTCAGACAAATTACTGGGAGTATTATTGCTGTGGAGCTCTGTTATACACTCATACACATTACTGGTAGTATTATAGCTGTGGAGCTCTGTTACACACTCAGACACATTACTGGGAGTATTATTGCTGTGGGGCTCTTTTATACACTCAGACACATTACTGGGAGTATTATTGCTGTGGAGCTCTGTGATACACTCAGATACATTACTGGGAGTATTATTGCTGTGGAGCTCTGTTATACACTCAGACACATTACTGGGAGTATTATTGTTGTGGAGCTCTGTTATACACTCAGACACATTACTGGGAGTATTATTGCTGTGGAGCTCTGTCATACACTCTGACACATTACTGGGAGTATTATTGCTGTGGAGCTCTGTTATACACTCAGACACATTACTGGGAGTATTATTGTTGTGGAGCTCTGTTATACACTCAGACACATTACTGGGAGTATTATTGCTGTGGAGCTCTGTGATACCCTCAGACACATTACTGGGAGTATTATTGCTGTGGAGCTCTGTTATACACTCAGACACATTACTGGGAGTGTTACTGCTGTGGAGCTCTGTTATACACTCAGACACATTACTGGGAGTATTATTGCTGTGGAGCTCTGTGATACACTCAGACACATTACTGGGAGTATTATTGCTGTGGAGCTCTGTTATACACTCAGACACATTACTGGGAGTATTATTGCTGTGGAGCTCTGTGATACACTCAGACACATTACTGGGAGTATTATTGCCGTGGAGCTCTGTGATACACTCAGACACATTATCTGGGAGTGTTATTACTGTGGAGCTCTGTTATACACTCAGACACATTACTGGGAGTATTATTACTGTGGGGCTCTGTTATACACTCAGATACATTACTGGGAGTATTATTGCTGTGGAGCTCTGTTATACACTCAGGCACATTACTGGGAGTATTATTGCTGTGGAGCTCTGTGATACACTCAGACACATTACCTGGGAGTGTTATTACTGTGGAGCTCTGTTATACACTCAGACATATTACTGGGAGTATTATTACTGTGGGGCTCTGTTATACACTCAGACACATTACTGGGAGTGTTACTGCTGTGGAGCTCTGTTATACACTCAGACACATTACTGGGAGTATTATTGCTGTAGAGCTCTGTGATACACTCAGACACATTACTGGGAGTATTATTGCTGTGGAGCTCTGTTATACACTCAGACACATTACTGGGAGTATTATTGCTGTGGAGCTCCGTTATACACTCAGACACATTACTGGGAGTATTATTGCTGTGGAGCTCTGTGATACACTCAGACACATTACCCGGGAGTGTTATTACTGTGGAGCTCTGTTATACACTCAGACACATTACTGGGAGTATTATTACTGTGGGGCTCTGTTATACACTCAGACACATTACTGGGAGTATTATTGCTGTGGAGCTCTGTTATACACTCAGGCACATTACTGGGAGTATTATTGCTGTGGAGCTCTGTGATACACTCAGACACATTACTGGGAGTATTGTTGCTGTGGAGCTCTGTGATACACAGACATTACTGGGAGTATTATTGCTGTGGAGCTCTGTTATACACTCAGACACATTACTGGGAGTATTATTACTGTGGGGCTCTGTTATACACTCAGACACATTACTGGGAGTGTTATTACTGTGGAGCTCTGTTATACACTCAGACACATTAATGGGAGTATTATTACTGTGGGGCTCTGTTATACACTGAGACACATTACGGGGAGTATTATTGCTGTGGAGCTCTGTTATACACTCTGACACATTACTGGGAGTATTATTGCTGTGGAGCTCTGTTATACACTCAGACACATTACTGGGAGTATTATTGCTGTGGAGCTCTGTTATACACTCAGACACATTACTGGGAGTATTATTGCTGTGGGCTCTGTTATACACTCAGACACATTACTGGGAGTATTATTGCTGTGGAGCTCTGTTATACACTCAGACACATTACTGGGAGTATTATTGCTGTGGAGCTCTGTGATACACTCAGACACATTACTGGGAGTATTGTTGCTGTGGAGCTCTGTGATACACAGACATTACTGGGAGTATTATTGCTGTGGAGCTCTGTTATACACTCAGACACATTACTGGGAGTATTATTACTGTGGGGCTCTGTTATACACTCAGACACATTACTGGGAGTGTTATTACTGTGGAGCTCTGTTATACACTCAGACACATTAATGGGAGTATTATTACTGTGGGGCTCTGTTATACACTGAGACACATTACGGGGAGTATTATTGCTGTGGAGCTCTGTTATACACTCTGACACATTACTGGGAGTATTATTGCTGTGGAGCTCTGTTATACACTCAGACACATTACTGGGAGTATTATTGCTGTGGAGCTCTGTTATACACTCAGACACATTACTGGGAGTATTATTGCTGTGGGCTCTGTTATACACTCAGACACATTACTGGGAGTATTATTGCTGTGGAGCTCTGTTATACACTCAGACACATTACTGGGAGTATTATTGCTGTGGAGCTCTGTGATACACTCAGACACATTACTGGGAGTATTATTACTGTGGAGCTCTGTTATACACTCAGACACATTACTGGGAGTATTATTGCTGTGTAGCTCTGTTATACGCTCAGACACATTACTGGGAGTATTATTGCTGTGGAGCTCAGTTATACACTCAAACACATTACTGGGAGTATTATTGCTGTGGAGCTCTGTTATACACTCAGACACATTACTGGGAGTATTATTGCTGTGGAGCTCTGTTATACACTCAGACACATTACTGGGAGTATTATTGCTGTGGGCTCTGTTATACACTCAGACACATTACTGGGAGTATTATTGCTGTGGAGCTCTGTTATACACTCAGACACATTACTGGGAGTATTATTGCTGTGGAGCTCTGTGATACACTCAGACACATTACTGGGAGTATTATTACTGTGGAGCTCTGTTATACACTCAGACACATTACTGGGAGTATTATTGCTGTGTAGCTCTGTTATACGCTCAGACACATTACTGGGAGTATTATTGCTGTGGAGCTCAGTTATACACTCAGACACATTACTGGGAGTATTATTGCTGTGGAGCTCTGTTATACACTCAGACACATTACTGGGAGTATTATTGCTGTGGAGCTCAGTTATACACTCAAACACATTACTGGGAGTATTATTGCTGTGGAGCTCTGTTATACACTCAGACACATTACTGGGAGTATTATTGCTGTGGAGCTCTGTTATACACTCAGACACATTACTGGGAGTATTATTGCTGCGGAGCTCTGTTTTACACTCAGACACATTACTGGGAGGTGTTTATGATGAGAGAAGCTATATGTTGTTCTATATGATTCTCACAGGATTATTTACTAAAGTGAGAATTTAAGGTAAATTTGCAATTTAAGGCCTGAGTAGCCGATATGAATACATAGTATCTCGTTAAAGATTGTTTCAAGCTTGGCTATTTTCACCTTAAATTTGAAAATCGTCTTGAATTCTCAGTTTAAGAATAACCTGGTGATAATATTAAGTTTTAGGGAATCCATTAGTGCTAGCTGGCCCTGCATTTAATCCTGTTCTAGAACCAGTTTCCTGCTGACTGGGCACTGACACAGCAACCACCTCAATGCCCAATTATTCACAGACACAAAGATCTGTTGTATCCTGGACCTATGCAGTGTATCATTACTCGAAGAACTGCTGTATCCTGTATCCCTCTGTCCCCCTGGGATAATTACCTGGCACTGAGTTATTATCCAGAGATCTGCTGTATCCTTCTGTCCTCCTGGGGTAATTACCTGGCACTGAGTTATTATCCAGAGATCTGCTGTATCCTTCTGTCCTCCTGGGGTAATTACCTGGCACTGAGTTATTATCCAGAGATCTGCTGCATCCTGTATCCCTCTGTCCCCCTGGGGTAATTAATTGGCACTGAGTTATTATCCAGAGATCTGCTGTATCCTTCGGTCCTCCTGGGATGATTACCTGGCACTGAGTTATTATCCAGAGATCTGCTGTATCCTGTATACCTCTGTCCCCCTGGGGTAATTAATTGGCACTGAGTTATTATCCAGAGATCTGCTGTATCCTTCTGTCCTCCTGGGGTAATTACCTGGCACTGAGTTATTATCCAGAGATCTGCTGTATTCTTCTGTCCCCCTGGGGTAATTACCTGGCACTGAGTTTTTATCCAGAGATCTGCTGTATCATGTATCCCTCTGTCCCCCTGGGGTAATTACCTGGCACTGAGTTTTTATCCAGAGATCTGCTGTATCCTGTATCCCTCTGTCCCCCTGGGGTAATTACCTTGCACTGAGTTTTTATCCAGAGATCTGCTGTATCCTGTATCCCCCTGTCCCCCTGGGGTAATTAACTGGTACTGAGTTTTTATCCAGAGATCTGCTGTATCCTGTATCCCTCTGTCCCCTGGGGTAATTACTTGGCACTGAGTTATTATCCAGAGATCTGCTGTATCCTGTATCCCTCTGTCCCCCTGGGGTAATTACCTGGCACTGAGTTTTTATCCAGAGATCTGCTGTATCCTGTATCCCTCTGTCCCCTGGGGTAATTACTTGGCACTGAGTTATTATCCAGAGATCTGCTGTATCCCTCTGTCCCCCTGGGGTAATTACCTGGCACTGAGTTATTATCCAGAGATCTGCTGTATCCTTCTGTCCTCCTGGGGTAATTACCTGGCACTGAGTTTTTATCCAGAGATCTGCTGTATCCCGTATCCCTCTGTCCCCCTGGGGTAATTACCTGGCACTGAGTTATTATCCAGAGATCTGCTGTATCCTTCTGTCCCCCTGGAGTAATTACCTGGTACTGTGTTAGTTGAGTTATTATCCAGAGATCTGCTGTATCCCTCTGTCCCCCTGGGGTAATTACCTGACACTGAGTAGTTATCCAGAGATCTGCTGTATCCTTCTGTCCTCCTGGGGTAATTACCTGGCACTGAGTTATTATCCAGATATCTGCTGTCCCCCTGGGGTAATTACCTGGCACCGAGTTATTATCCAGAGATCTGCTGTATCCTGTATCCCTCTGTCCCCCTGGGGTAATTTATTGGCACTGAGTTAGTTGAGTTATTATCCAGATATCTGCTGTATCCTTCTGTCCTCCTGGGGTAATTACCTGGCACTGAGTTTTTATCCAGAGATCTGCTGTATCATTCTGTCCCCCTGGAGTAATTACCTGGTACTGAGTTAGTTGAGTTATTATCCAGAGATCTGCTGTATCCTTCTGTCCTCCTGGGGTAATTAACTGTCACTGAGTTATTATCCAGATATCTGCTGTATCCCTCTGTCCCCTGGGGTAATTACCTGGAACTGAGTTATTATCCAGAGATCTGCTGTATCCTGTATCCCTCTGCCCCCCTGGGATAATTACCTGGCACTGAGTTATTATCCAGAGGTCTGCTGTATCCTGTATCCCTCTGTCCCCCTGGGGTAATTAATTGGCACTAAGTTAGTTGAGTTATTATCCACAGATCTGCTGTATCCCTCTGTCCCCCTGGGGTAATTACCTGGCACTGAGTTAATTGAGTTATTATCCAGAGATCTGCTGTATCCTGTATCCCTCTGTCCCCCTGGGGTAATTACCTGGCACTGAGTTTGTATCCAGAGATCTGCTGTATCCTGTATCCCTCTGTCCCCCTTGGGTAATTACTTGGCACTAAGTTAGTTGAGTTATTATCCAGAGATCTGCTGTATCCTGTATCCCTCTGTTCCCCTGGGGTAATTAATTGGCACTAAGTTAGTTGAGTTATTATCCAGAGATCTGCTGTATCCTGTATCCCTCTGTTCCCCTGGGGTAATTACCTGGCACTTAGTTAATTGAGTTATTATCCAGAGATCTGCTGTATCCTGTATCCCTCTGTTCCCCTGGGGTAATTACCTGGCACTTAGTTATTATCCACAGATCTGCTGTATCCCTCTGTCCCCCTGGGGTAATTACCTGGCACTGAGTTAATTGAGTTATTATCCAGAGATCTGCTGTATCCTGTATCCCTCTGTTCCCCTGGGGTAATTACCTGGCACTTAGTTATTATCCAGAGATCTTCTGTATCCTGTATCCCTCTGTCCCCCTGGGCTAATTACTTGGCACCGAGTTAGTTGAGTTATTATCCAGAGATCTGCTGTATCCTGTATCCCTCTGTCCCCCTGGGGTAATTACCTGGCACTGAGTTATTATCCAGAGATCTGCTGTATCCTTCTGTCCCCCTGGAGTAATTACCTGGTACTGAGTTAGTTGAGTTATTATCCAGAGATCTGCTGTATCCGTCTGTCCCCCTGGGGTAATTACCTGACACTGAGTAGTTATCCAGAGATCTGCTGTATCCTTCTGTCCTCCTGGGGTAATTACCTGGCACTGAGTTATTATCCAGATATCTGCTGTATCCTGTATCCCTCTGTCCCCCTGGGGTAATTACCTGGCACCGAGTTATTATCCAGAGATCTGCTGTATCCTGTATCACTCTGTCCCCCTGGGGTAATTAATTGGCACTAAGTCAGTTGAGTTATTATCCACAGATCTGCTGTATCCTGTATCCCTCTGTCCCCTGGGGTAATTACCTGGAACTGAGTTATTATCCAGAGATCTGCTGTATCCTGTATCCCTCTGTCCCCCTGGGGTAATTACCTGGCACTTAGTTATTATCCAGAGATCTTCTGTATCCTGTATTCCTCTGTCCCCCTGGGGTAATTACCTGGCACTGAGTTATTATCCAGAGATCTGCTGTATCCTTCTGTCCCCTGGGGTAATTACCTGGTACTGAGTTATTATCCAGAGATCTGCTGTATCCCTCTGTCCCTCTGTCCCCCTGGGGTAATTACCTGGCACTGAGTTATTATCCAGAGATCTTCTGTATCCTGTATCCCTCTGTCCCCCTGGGGTAATTACCTGGCACTGAGTTATTATCCAGAGATCTGCTGTATCCTGTATCCCTCTGTCCCCCTGGGGTAATTACCTGGCACTGAGTTATTATCCAGAGATCTTCTGTATCCTGTATCCCTCTGTCCCCCTGGGGTAATTACCTGGCACTGAGTTATTATCCAGAGATCTGCTGTATCCTGTATCCCTCTGTCCCCTGGGGTAATTACCTGGCACTTAGTTATTATCCAGAGATCTTCTGTATCCTGTATCCCTCTGTCCCCCTGGGCTAATTACTTGGCACCGAGTTAGTTGAGTTATTATCCAGAGATCTGCTGTATCCTGTATCCCTCTGTCCCCTGGGGTAATTACCTGGCACTGAGTTATTATCCAGAGATCTGCTGTATCCTGTATCCCTCTGTCCCCCTGGGGTAATTACCTGGCACTGAGTTATTATCCAGAGATCTGCTGTATCCCTCTGTCCCTCTGTCCCCCTGGGGTAATTACCTGGCACTTAGTTATTATCCAGAGATCTTCTGTATCCTGTATCCCTCTGTCCCCCTGGGCTAATTACTTGGCACCGAGTTAGTTGAGTTATTATCCAGAGATCTGCTGTATCCTGTATCCCTCTGTCCCCTGGGGTAATTACCTGGCACTGAGTTATTATCCAGAGATCTGCTGTATCCTGTATCCCTCTGTCCCCCTGGGGTAATTACCTGGCACTGAGTTATTATCCAGAGATCTGCTGTATCCTGTATCCCTGCTGACCTCCTGGGGTAATTACCTGGCACTGAGTTATTATCCAGAGATCTGCTGTATCCTGTATTCCTCTGTCCCCCTGGGGTAATTACCTGGCACTGAGTTAATTGAGTTATTATCCAGAGATCTGCTGTATCCTGTATCCCTGCTGACCTCCTGGGGTAATTACCTGGCACTGAGTTATTATCCAGAGATCTGCTGTATCCCTCTGTCCCTCTGTCCCCCTGGGGTAATTACCTGGCACTGAGTTATTATCCAAAGATCTGCTGTATCCTGTATCCCTGCTGACCTCCTGAAGTATCCCTTGCACTGTGCGATTGCCTATTTATTTTCTGTTTTCTGTATTCCACAGTCCATCTGAGGTGACAGTATCTGCTACATTGTCCCATGGCCCAGTGCTCTGTCAGTATACTGTAGTGAACTGCAGACAACTCTCGCTAATAGTGATATCCTTGGTCCTTTATGAATAAAAAACGGATGATACATTTAGATTACAATTTGCAAATGGAGGTTCCCACTCTGTTCCTCTTACTGTCCTTTGCTGAAATCACTGCAGCTGCCTTCAAAATCTGTGCCTTTAATATAAAAAGTTTTGGAGAAGCAAAAGCCTCAAACAAAAAAGTGATGAGCAGTTTGGTAAAGGTGGGTAACTTCATTTACTGGTGTTTAACAAAATCCCCAGACATGATCTGACCACTCGTTGTGTTTGAAGCAGATCTTGTCACGTTGCGATATATCTGTCATCCAAGAAGTTCGAGACTCTAAAGGAGAAGCCATCCCTGCCCTGGTAAAGGAACTTAACAGGTAAGTACCAAACAAAACATGTGCATAAAAATCCCAACCCTGTTTCACAGTAATAATCTACTATATATCCTCAACCAAAACTATAAATCTCAACCTCTCTATCTAACCATAAACCTAAATCTCAAACCCTAAACCCCTCTCTCTAACCCTAAACCTAAACCCCTCTCTCTAACCCTAAACCTAAACCCCTCTCTTTAACCCTAAACCTAAATTATTTAATCTTCTCTGTCACAAATGTCTGGGTTTAGAATTGATTATATTCCATTAGCATTTAGACAGTCTGTCCATCCCCCATTCTCATTTCTTATCAATTTGGTTTGTATATACTAAGCATTCCTTAGCTTCTGGCAAAGTGGTTCGTTTTACAGAAGGGATAGAAATATTGTGTCTTTTGTTAGCTTGAAGATAATAAAACGGAGTCTGCTCTGTTCAGAATAATTCAGGCAATATACACTTTAATTTCTATCATAGCACAATATGTCTGCCGATATAAATACCCTGACAGTCCTCCAGGACCGTGTGGGAAAGATCTCTCCTCCAGGAGAGCGTATCTTAAAAAAGCTAAGTGATTAGAGCCCAGGGGAGTATACAAAGTATAGCAATCCCCAGTGTGATTATAGCAGTTCCCTACAATAACGAGACAAGGCTACGTATTGAGGGTTAAGCAGATCAGAGAGTTTAATGGGCTAGGCTGGCCTTTTTTGCAACTTTCCCCACAAGATTACCACAAATGTGGACCTTGTGGGGCACCGAAAAATACATTCAACAGCCAATAGTGTACAGTCACAAAGTTAAACACTTCCATTCATTTACAGTAAATTCCTCCCCTCTGCTTGGGAGATAATTTAGTTAATTAACAAAAACAATGCACTTACTCAATTAACTCTAAGCAGAAAAAAAAATTACATTTTTACAAAAAAAAAATTCCTGAACCCGAGCCCCGATCTGGGTGAACAACATATCCAAAAATCACCCAGATCGGTTCAGGGGTTCAGGAATTTCCTGGAAGTCTTATTTTTGCCCCACCGTGCACATGGTCCCATGCCCAAAACAGTTCCATACACCCGACGACAAAACACTGCTGGACAATTTAAGATGGCCGCTGCCACATGTTTGGATCTGTTCCAGTTAAAAGTCCAAGGGGCAGAAACAGCACTTTTAAACATGGGTTATCACAGGGCCCATAGTCCCAGGTGAAAAATATTATTATGTACTTTAAATGTATTTAATGTGTTGATATAAATATTATAAGTTTTATTCGGATTGCTTCAAGAACACTGAAATTGAGAAGCCATACCTTGGCCTATAGAGTATTACAGACTTTCATTGTATAAGGAATGGAGACCACATCTGGTTCACTTTAAGAGTGATGTTGAAGGGCTTGTTTATAGTAACCTTTGACCTAGCCTTGAAAGCCTGAATTCCTTTGAAGACTCACATTTCTACAGGCAATTATTCATTACATCATGTATATAGAAGTTCTTTGTCTTACATAGCTTGCCGCCAAATATAACGTATGACTTTAATCATAGATTTCAAATGATGCTAAGTAACTCCCCTTTTTCTAAGATAGCCACTTATTTTAAAGTAAGGCAATCTTATGTATACTCCCCTCTGTAACTGAATTTTAAACCCATAAAACTGATTGTAGTTTAGAATTCGTGGCCAATACCTTTAACATCAAAAATGGATAACAACTGGAAAATTGCTCTCTGTATTGGACAAAGAATGTTAAAGACATTTGTTATTACCAGATGGATTGTTATGTTTGAATAAACATAAGTTAACTGCAAGATATTTGATTCGATTGTTATGAAAACTGATATGTGACAAACAAAGATTTCACGGAATGCCAATTTCCTACATTTAATGGTGGAGAATGCGGGCACCAACACCAACAACAGCAAACTTTTGAATTAAGCCTGAATTATGACTGCTACAAGCTACAAGAAGATTACAATAAGAAGACAAGAAACTCACTGAAGAAAAGTTGAAATTGTTCCCTGAAGAAAAAAGCTTTAGTACCCGGCTTGAAACAGGAGAAACACAATTGACTGATACAGCAGGATGGCATCCCAAAAATCCTTTATTTAAACATTCAGTTTTACTATGCGAAAATAGAGTTGCGCAGGGGAAATCGTTCGAACGTGGAAATAAAATATGCTCAGTACTGACGGAAGAATAAAACGATAATAATTGAGAGGACAATCTGTATCCTTTTATCCATACTTTATTTATGAAGAAATAAATGTTATGACGAATTGCAGATCGAAGATGGCATTTCGGAGGATTCTCAAGAAATAACTACATATTCCAAAAAGTATTCTTCCATCAGATGATGCGCACACCTGTGGAAATCAAATACTTCAAGGGTATGTGTCTTTAACATGTCTGTAGAAGTTGCTCATATGTATATTGAAACAAATTGTATTAACTGTTTAGTTAATTATGGATTGGCAGCAAAAGACTGCTGTCAAATGTAACAGGATCTGTCTGTAAAAGAGTTAATCCTGAAAACGCTATTGTGTATTGAAATGGTTAGACAGATTAACTGGTAATGAGCAAAGCAATGTGGTTAAAAGGGAAAGAAAAAGTTGCATTACTGGCAAAAGGCTTTCTGGAAACTAAAGATTCTATAAAGGAATGGTGTCAACTTAAAAAGACCAGTAATTGTTATGTTTGTAATACATCGAAACAAAAAAGAAATGTGTTGTTAAAAACAATTGAAAAATATATGTGTTGTTGCAAGGTCTAGTAATTTACCTAGCCTCTAGCTAAACTGTAAATTTCCTTAAAAGTGTTAAAAGAAGGAAATCGCCCCCCATGGCTCTCTTTTGAGAGTGCATTGGATGCAACATTAGTTGAAACAAAAACTCAGACTCTCGGCAGTTGTTGAAAGGTTTAAGTAATGTCAAGGAAATTAAGATTTTAATATAATGAAAGAAATGCTTAAGAATCAGACTGATCTGTTAGACAGAACCCTTAAACAATTTCTTACATGTCCAAGATTAGACTTTGTTACTAATTTTGACAATTTGCAAAAATTGCTAGTCTGGGGAATGTTACAGATATTTTGTGGAAAAATCTGAAAGATTTGGATTAAAGTAGAAGTTGTGTGAAAAGGGCAGAAGAGAAGAAAAGATATAGAAAAATTGGGAAATTGTGCAAGAAAAAGGGTCAGATGGATACTCTCAGATTAGCCAGATTGATTAAAAATGTGTCTAAATATGATGAGCAGAGAGGACCTTTTTACAATATGAGGGTTTTTGAAGGTGAAACGAATAAACAAAAATTTAGTGATGTGGTAGCCACCAGATGTCGTTTGATCTGGCTGCCAGTCTCATTAAGTGAATGGGTTAAAATTAACTCATTGATGTGTTGGAGGATAAGGAATGTGAAAAGCCCAGAGTTTAGTTGCAGGAATTGTTTCCAAATATATTGCTAATGGTTGTACAGTGTGCAACTGGTTTGAATAGTTTAGAATTTTCTATTTTTGATTAATTTAAATGGAAAAAATTATGATATACATGTTTGTGCTAATTTAAGGAATAAGGCATGGGATTTGATTACTGACACAAAACAGTTTACTATGTCTAAAGAGTAACATAGGCAGAGTGTTAGTGAATATGTCTCTAGAATATCAGGGTAACCAAATGAGCTAGATTAAGAGATTTTGCTGCTATGAAAATTATGAAATCCTTGCAATTGTTAAAAAGGAAAAACACAGGAATAACTAAAATGTTGCACAGACACACTTTTGTCTAGGGATACTTCAGCAGGACTGGCCCCTATTAAAAATGTGTCTAGTGAAGAAGGTAGAAGGAGAAATGAGGTTATTAATTGAATATGGTAATTTTAGAGTGAGGTTTAAGGAAAGACCACAAAATTAACAAAATTACCAGGGTACTAAAAACTATTCGGCCACACCCCAAGATAGATATTATAGGGTTTTATTAGAGTAATTCTATGGTATGCTATAATTGCAACCAATAAGGTCATGTTAGGAGATATTGTCCTAAATATGAAGAAAAAACTTACCCAGTGAAAGGGAAAGAAAATTGAATTTCCCAGACCATAAGAATCTACAGAGAGTGGCAGCTGTAAAAACAGAGCATACATCTTCAACCAACCCCCCCTCACATATCAAATTCATGTGAAGAGTGTATACTGATGTTAAATGCCATTGAAATTCAGCAAGTGAAATCTGCCTAAACTCACCAATAAATAGGGATGTGAAACCCCTAGCTATTATCAGATCTATCATGCTGATAACGAAGTGAAGATGGGCGACCATATATTTATGGAAGACTAGAGGGAAAAATAACAGAGTTTTATTAGAAACAGGAGCAGGAATGACTCTAATAAAACACGCTTGCCTTTAAAAATGTAAGTTATTAAATTTGGTTTTATGGCAAGCTTTAGGTGAGAGCAAAACAGGTTGAGTGGTTAAACCTAATAATTTAAGATAGTTTAGTCATGATATAACTGTAAAACAGAGTGAAGTGTCACCTTCTATACAACAAGATGATGAGGTTGTACCATATCTTAAAACTAAATACCCCACAGTGTGCTCTAAGTCTAAACAAGAGTGTGGGATAGTGAATTTGCAAGTTGTAATTGTAGTTCTAGACCCCCTGCAGTTAAACAATATAAGATCCCAAAGAATAAGAAGAAGGTGTGAATCAGGTGATAAAAGCATTGGTATCTCAAGGAGTGTTGAGAGTGGGTAATTCCAAATGTAAGTCACCATTTGGCTAATAATCAAGCCAATGGCACTTATGGTTTAATTGTAGACACGTATGTGGTGAATAAGTAAATCTCATCAGATATCATGGCGCAAATAGATGCTAATGTTAAGTACTTTCTGTATTGGATATAGTCAATGTGTTCTTTTCTATACCATTCAATCCAGATAGCTAGTATTGCTATGCTTTTACCTTTAAAAATCATCAATATCTGTTCCAGGTGTTGCTACAGGGCTTCCACTCCTCGCCAGCTTACTTTCATAAAGCAATGGCTCAAGTATTGGAACCCCTGGGGTATGGGAATAAGATGTTGCAATATGTTAATGATCTGTTAAGTTCAAACAGTAACAAGGGAAGAGCATGAGCAGATACTGTGTGATAATTGTCAAACACTGGCACATAATGGGTTAAAACTGAACACATTCAAAGTGCAGATCTTGAAGGAAAGATTTACTTTCCTAGGAGTTAATATAGATCCAGAATGTAAAACGCCATGTACAGCAAGGGTTAAAGCATTGCAGCAATTGCCAAGGCCAATGACAGTGTATCATCTACAGAAATGTTTAAGCTTGATAAATGTTAGCAGAGAATTTATATATGATATGGCAGGGATAGCAAAACCCTTATGCAATATGCTAAAATATAAAAGATAAGATCATCTGGACAGGGGAATTTGAAAAGAGTTAAATCTGTTAAAAGATGCTCTCACACAAGCGCCTGTGCTAGCTGCTCCCATTGAAACAGTACCATATATTGTTCAATGTTATGCAGGTGTCTCTTCATTAATAGCAGTTTAATGCAAAGGTAGCATGAATCTTTACGAATGCAGGATTTGGACAGATAAATTTACAAACCCCCCAAATATCTAAAACTGTTACAAAATTGTTCTGAGTTAGGAGTATATAGCCAGTTACAAAATAAACGACCCAGGGTAGAAACCAGTAAAAGATATGCTATTCCTGATTTGATGTCAGAAGGAAATGGAAATATAATCCAGATCTCCTTTGAGAAGCAAACAATACAAGGGATTTCTAGTTTGTATGTGGAGGAATGAGATTTTATGTTGATGGATCACATCACACAGGTTATGTCATATATGACGATTAAACAAAAGAATTGCAAAGATAGACTGCCAGGCCATATGTCAGCTCAGAAAGCGGAGTTAGAGTCTGTAAAGAAAGTTCTAGAAATAACAATATATGACCCAGTGAATGTAATCAGTGACAGCAGTTATGTAGTTAAAGCTTTAACACTTCACCTCCCAATATGGAGAAAAGAGGAATGGTAGATTCTCAGGATAAAGCTTTAAAACATGCAGGTATTCTGGCAGAACTGTTTAATTATGAAAAAGAAAAAAAAGGGTTTAACTTGTTGTTGTGAAACAGACTTGTAGATCAGGAATCAAAGGAAACTTTGTTTGAGGAGTTGTAATACTTGGAAAATCTAATGAGTGCAACTGTTAGTAAAAAGACAAATAACAAATACCCTATAAGATCAGATAGAGAATGGAAGGATGTAGCTTTCAGTATAAAAAGAATGGATCTAGATACTGAAACTGGCATGTACAGGGTTAAACACAATGAAACACAAACATTTGTACCTAGTGGCTTATTACAAGAGCTGATTGTATTCAATCATCGTACACAGGGCATTTGGGTACAGGACAACTATTTAAGGTCCTGCAAAATAAATTGTATCATCCTAATTTAAAACAAAAAGTGTATAAATATATTGCAGAAGTGTCTCATATGTGCTCAATTAATCCAAGACCTAAATACAAGAAACCAAAATTGCAGAGAGTTCCTTTGGCAAAAAGCACATGGTACTCTATAAATTAAAATGAATAAAATAAAATAGAAATAAAAATGCTTTAAGATAAGAGTAATTGGTTAACATATTTACCAGGAGTATTAATGTCTATTCCTGCAAATCCAAACTCAAGTGTCACCGCATGAGTTAGTGACATGTCGAACTATGTAATCACTTTCCCTAATAAACCTTTTGTTCCAAGTTACAGCAGAACATGCTGAATAGTTAAAAGTATTACAGGAACATCTATTGTTAGAATTGAAGTTTGCTACTTCAAATGTCGTCCCTTATGGTAAACTATGTGTTAAAGTTGTACAGCGCTACGGCATCTGATGGCGCTATATATGTAAAAATAAATTAAATACATATAAAGAAGTAACACAGGGAAATTATGCAGATATGCTTAAACCAGGTTACAAGGAAATGGTAAATCATTTAAAACACCAGGTCTATGAAAAGCAAGTTGGGAAGGTCCTTATGGTCCTTATGTTAGTCTAAGAATAAAAATTAGGACAAACTGTGTTATAGGTTTAAAAAGCAAACATTGGTACAAAGTGTAATAAATCAATTCTTGTGTCTAGTGATCAATGTAAAAGAAATGTACTAAGGTATAAGAAATTTACTAATGTATAAGACATTTACTAATGTATAAGAATAGTAAACTGCCATCTGTTTTTCATTACAGAACCAATACTGTTTTACATGGACAAAAACCTGTATGATTTTAAATAAAAGGACAAATTGTTTGGACTTTCAAAGGACATTATGGACTTTCAAAGAGACTGTGCTTGTGGATTCGATTGGAGAGGACAATATTTCATGGACTAAATCAAACCGATTGTGTTTTCTGGTTAATGTAAACTGTATACAATTGCACAGCATAATAACTATGATACCGTTATTATTAATGTTAGGTAAAATCAATGCCCAAGGTAAATTAATGAATTAGTGAAAAATGTAAAGGTAATTGTAACAAGAATTTTGTTCTTAGGAGTTCAGAAATGAAAGGGTTAAAATGACTTGCTTCTCCCTCTTGGAGTGTAAAAAGCAATACAGACAACTGGAAATGGCTGTGTTAAAAGGCCTTTCCTTGTAAACTGATACTTAGAGACCAATATCAGAGAACAACATTAAAATCCCATAAGTAATTGGTATAAGTTATTATGATGCAATATTTTAAAATTCATTAAAATAAAGCATCAAAGAGGGGCTTGAAAAATATTATTATGTACTTTAAATGTATTTAATGTGTTGATATAAATATTATAAGTTTTATTCGGATTGCTTCAAGAACACTGAAATTGAGAAGCCATACCTTGGCCTATAGAGTATTACAGACTTTCATTGTATAAGGAATGGAGACCACATCTGGTTCACTTTAAGAGTGATGTTGAAGGGCTTGTTTATAGTAACCTTTGACCTAGCCTTGAAAGCCTGAATTCCTTTGAAGACTCACATTTCTACAGGCAATTATTCATTACATCATGTATATAGAAGTTCTTTGTCTTACATAGCTTGCCGCCAAATATAACGTATGACTTTAATCATAGATTTCAAATGATGCTAAGTAACTCCCCTTTTTCTAAGATAGCCACTTATTTTAAAGTAAGGCAATCTTATGTATACTCCCCTCTGTAACTGAATTTTAAACCCATAAAACTGATTGTAGTTTAGAATTCGTGGCCAATACCTTTAACATCAAAAATGGATAACAACTGGAAAATTGCTCTCTGTATTGGACAAAGAATGTTAAAGACATTTGTTATTACCAGATGGATTGTTATGTTTGAATAAACATAAGTTAACTGCAAGATATTTGATTCGATTGTTATGAAAACTGATATGTGACAAACAAAGATTTCACGGAATGCCAATTTCCTACACCAGGGTAGGGGGCTGGCAAACAGGCCCCTCCAAAAACCAGTGGCGAAGTTGCTTTCGTCACACCCTCTCTCTAACCCTAACCATAAATCTCAACCCCTCCGTCTAACCCTAACCATAAATCTTATCCCCTCTCTCTAACCCTCAACCCCTCTCTAACCCTAAACCTAAATCACACCCCCTCTCTCTAACCCTAAACCTAAATCACACCCCCTCTCTCTAATCCTTAACCTAAATCTCAACCCCTCTCTAACCCTAACCATAAATCTCAACCCCTCTCTCTAACCCTAAACCTAAATCTTAACGCCTCTCTCTGACCCTAAATCTAAATCTAAACCCCTCTCTCTGACCATAGTCTTAAATCTCAACCCCTCTCCTTAACCCTAATCCTAAATCTCAACCCCTCTCTCTAACCCTAAACCCAAGTCTCAACCGCTCTCTCTAGCCCTAAACCTATATCACAGTAATAATCCACTATATATCCTCAACCAAAACTATTAATCTCAACCTCTCTCTCTAACCATAAACCTAAATCTCAAACCCTCTCTCAAACCCTAAACCCCTCTCTCTAACCCTAAACCTAAATCTCAAACCCTAAACCCCTCTCTCTAACCCTAAACCTAAGTCTCAACCCCTCTCTCTAACCCTAATCCTAAATCTCAACCCCTCTCTCAAACCTCTAACCCTAAACCTAAATCTGATCCCTTCTCTCAAACTCTAAACCTAAATCTCAACCCCTCTCTCTAACCCTAATCCTAAATCTCAACCCCTCTCTCTAACTATAAACCTAAATCTTAATTCATCTCTCTAACCCTAACCTTAAATATTAACCCCTCTCTCTAACCCTAAATCTTAAAACTGTTTTATGCCAGATGTTTAATCTCATGGATTTTCTTTAACCCATTCCAGGTATGATAATTCCCATTTGTACATGCACTTGGACAGTAAAAGGCTGGGGAAAAATAGCTACAAGGAGCAGTATGTCTTTATCTATAGGTACAGTACAATCCTTTTTATAATATTAATAAAAACACTGATAAACAGTTATTTCTTGTACAAAAGAAAAGAAATAGCAGTCTCCCAAAATGGTATTTTATACAAATACAATATCATAGTTGATATTAAAGAGACTCTAACAATTTGAATTAGTTGCCATGGCAAACAGACACCAGGCAGCCAATTCGAGACCAGGATCTGGCCATGCGCTCATGTGAGGAGCCCAGTTTGGCACTGTCGCCATGCCAAGGGGACACATCTCCCGGTCTGAGGCATGCTGCGGAGGACAGGAGACTCTGTGTGGGAAAGGGTTTAACTGTGTCAGGGTCTAATTTGCCTTACCCTGGCTCCCACGCTGCCCAACATCAGGGCTGCAGGATACACAGATGGATTATTTTTTTTGCGCTCGGGTTTTTTCTTTTTCGTCGGGTATTTTTTTTTTGCACTCGGGTTTTTTATTTTATTTTAAGTTCGACGGGTATAAAGGATTTTTATTTGGCCTTTTTTGGGGCTGAAAAATGAAGATTTTAGAAAAAAGAAGACGTCGAATGGTAAGTTTAATTTTACTTTACAGGGTAGTAATTTTATTCCCCCCTCACTATTTTTTAGGGTGAGGGGGGTAGGTAGGGGCTTTTTTATTTGGGTGTGGGGGGGGGTGACTAGGGGCTTGGGGACCCCTAGCCACCTTTGATGGAGGGGGGGTTATTTGACTTAGGGCCGGAGGGGTGGGGGCCGGGGAGGGGGAGGACAGTAGGTCCCCCCCTCATTATCTTTATGGCCCCCACCCGCCACCCAGGGGTCGGGCCGGGGGGGGAAGGAGAGTAAGTCCCTCCCCCTCATTATCTTTATGGCCCCCCACCTGCCGCCCAGGGGTGGGGGCCGGAGAGGGGGAGGACAGTAGGTCCCCCCCTCATTATCTTTATGGCCCCTACCCGCCGCCAAGGGGAGGGGGCCGGGGGGGGAGGAGAGTAGGTCCCCCCCCTCATTATCTTTATGGCCCACACCCGCCGCCCAGGGGTGGGGGCCAGGGGGGAGGACAATAGGTCCCCCGCCTCATTATCTTTATGGCCCCCACCCGCCGCTCAAGGGGTGGGGGCCGGGGGGAGGACAATAGGTTTGCCCCCTTATTGTAATTTATGGCCTCCACGCAGGGGTGGAGGCCGGATAGTAGGTTTTTTTTTTACAGTTTACTGTTTAGTAGACATGCCCCTACTCGCGGTATAGCGAGTAGGGGCATTCTGGAGATTTTAATCTCCTTTATGCTATTATGGAGGTCATATTGACCCCCATAGAGTGAGGGGGGACATGGGGGGTTTATGAAGTGGTGGGGAGCAGTGCACCCTGCTGCTTCTATCTTTACATATTACCAGGAGGGAGCTGCGTGCCGTTAGCTCCCTCCTTGTAACAAACTGAACGAACAAACGAACACTGATATTCGGTGTTAGTTTGTTCGTCTGATTTTTCTATTCATTCATTCGTCTGTCTGATGAATGAATGAATAGATGAAATTCCCGTTCGCATGTCCAGGTGTTTCACTGGGCATGTGCGGGAATCTCAGTGCTTTCCAGTGTGGGCAGATGACGTGTCCCACAGGGACTTCACCTACCCACACAAAGATGGCGGCGCCCTGAATATAGATCGGGGCAGAAAATAAAGAATAAAAAATAGGTAATCTGGGGGGGCTTAGAGGCATTTGGGGGTGACTAAGGGGTCAATTGGATGTAGTGGATGCGGGAGGGGTTTTAAAAAAACAAAACAGAATTCGGCATGACAATGCCGCTTTAACATGGGAAATAGACTGACTGTACAGCCCAAATCTATGGAACTGTTTTGGGCATGAAAATGTGCTTTCGGTCGGTCATAAAAGGACTTCCAGCTAACTTTTTAACCCCTGGATGGAATTGGCTGAATGTGCTTGTGGCGGAACCTACCTCGCCACTGGGCATTGGAGGGGCCTGGCTGCCTGCCTCTTACCTGCTGACTATGGCCCCTGGAAAATTGGTACAGTTAAAGATTTATATTTGGGCATATTGTACTGTATATTGCTGCTACTGGCCCTTTTAACAGCATCTATGGACACATTGGGACTTTTGGGACTACTGTCCCTTTAAGACTGTGAAGCATGTTCTAGTGTGCTGCCTGTAATATTATATGTGTATTCATGTGTTAAGTTTAACCTGGGTGATATGTATGCAGCATTCACCTGATTGTTCGGTAGAATCACTCCATTCATTATATTGAGTGAAACTACCGAACAACCAGACCACCCAGGAATAAGTGTGCCTCCAATTACAGTTTGCAACAATGTTGCAAACGGGTAATTGGCAATCAGTGTAATGTATTCTGTGTCCTCTGGGTGGCCGCCATTCGGGAAACAAACACGTGGCGGCGGCCATCTTAAACTACCGAACAGCGGTGTTTTGCCGTCGAGTGTCTGGAACTAAAATCGGACACTTGACTAGGCAAACACCGCTGAGACCTCCATACTTCCAGGAATTCGTATAGAAACTACCGAATGACCCGTCGTTCGGTAGAAAGAACCCCACAAACAAGGGAATTCATTCAAACCCTCTCTAGGCTCTATAACACAGGCAATTCGTCTGTTTTCATTCCCTTGTTTGTGACCGACCGCAGGGCCAAAATGCATGGAACTGTTTTCGGATACTTTACCCATGCGGTCGGTCAAATCTTTGGAAACCCATATCTGCCGAACTGTTCATCCGAATGACTTGAATTTTGGATATGTTTCCCCCCTGAATAAGGGCTATCCAGCGATGCTGGATTTAAAGGTGTACCCCCTGTTTTTGGGGTACATCCAGAACTTGGCTGGAAAAGTGTACCGGATAATTGGGTTTAATGTTATCTGAGGGGAGGGGATGTGTGGGCTGAACCATGTATGTGATTGGTTATTTTATGCCTCCCCCTGGGTGTGGCCTGTAAGTGTACAAGTGTAATAAAAGCCAGGCTGGATGAGCCAGTCCAGAGTTCCTGTTTTACCCTCAAAGTGATGTGTCGTCTCATTATTGGGGGAAGGATTTATTGCATGCTGTTCCAGTTGACTGCTAGGAGTACAAGCCTATTCGTATGGTTCCTATTCAATGGTCTACAGCATTCATATGCTTGGGAGAATTTAAAAGGTTTCTCGGATTCGGTGATTGTGGTGTCTGCCAGAGTGCTTGGAGTCCTCAGGAAGCACTAGGAGCATCCATTAACGGAGGTACCAAGTCGGGGTGCCAGGTGATCCGTTACAGTGCTAATTAAAGTGTGCTGAATAATATGTCATTTTTATGAAGATTGAATGTATATTTTTAAAGCTATAGTACATGTGTAAAAACTGTATGTCTCTGCCTGTGATAATTACATTAACCCATTGTGTAAGGTAATTGTATCACAGGCAGAGGGGAGGATTTTGTGTGGGAGTGTGAGTGTATTGTAGGTATTGATTGGTTGTACTTCAAAACCCTGTGGGCAGTACTATGCGCGTAGAATGGGCATAAAAGCAGAGTGTTTGAATAAAAGTTCAGTTCTACTTCACCCTTAATTTGGAGTGCCGTCTCTTATTGGGGGAATCTGCTACAAGGGATTGCTACCGTGTTTCCCCGAAAATAAGACCTACCCCGAAAATAAGCCCTAACCGAATTTTTGGGGTGGGCTGCAATATAAGCCCTACCCCGAAAATAAGACCTAGGCATTTTACCTTTGCGGCTCGGCGGGACTTCTTTCTTCTATGAGGAGGAGGGGGAGGAGCGTTGCGGGCCGCGGCATTGCGCAGCGTGATGACGACGTGCGCAGCGTGATGACGACGTGCGCAGCGCCGTCATTCTGCCTTCACGGATCTTCAGCGGAGGCACCCAGTGGTCGGACTCTTTGAACGGTGAGTGGATACCGGCATTTTATGTCTGGGTATTAATTAATTAAAGGGGGGGGGTAATTAATTAAAGGAGGGGTGAATTAATTAAAGGGGGGTGAATTAATTAAAGGGAGGGTGAATTAATTAAAGGGAGGGTGAATTAATTAAAGGAGGGGTGAATTAATTAAAGGGGGGTGAATTAATTAAAGGGGGGTGAATTAATTAAAGGGGGGTGGATTAATTAAAGGGGTGGTGGATTAATTAAAGGGGTGGTGGATTAAAGGGGTGGTGGATTAATTAAAGGGGTGGTGGATTAATTAGAGGGGGTGTGTGGATTAATTAGAGGGGGTGTGTGGATTAATTAGAGGGGGTGTGTGGATTAATTAGGGGGGGTGTGGATTAGAGGGGGTGTGGATTAATTAGAGGGGGTGGATTTATTAAAGGGGGGGTGGATTAATTAAAGAGGGGGTGGATTAATTAGAGGGGGTGGATTAATTAGAGGGGGTGTGGATTTATTAGAGGGGGTGGATTTATTAAAGGGGGGTGGATTAATTAAAGAGGGGGGTGGATTAATTAAAGGGGGTGGATTACCGTAATTAGAGGGGGGTGTGGATTAATTAGAGGGGGGTGGATTAATTAGAGGAGGGGGTGTATTAATTAGAGGGGGTGGATTTATTAAAGAGGGGGGGTGGAATAATTAAGGGGGGTGGAATAATTAAGGGGGGGGTGGATTAATTAAAGGGGTGGTGGATTAATTAAAGGGGTGGTGGATTAATTAGAGGGGTGGTGGATTAATTAAAGGGGGGTGGATTAATTAGAGGGGTGGATTAATTAGAGGGGGTGTGGATTAATTAGAGGGGGTGGATTAATTAGAGGAGGGTGTGTGGATTAATTAGAGGGGGGCGTGGATTAATTAGAGGGGGCGTGGATTAAAGAGGGGGTGGATTAATTAAGGGGGGGTGGATTAATTAGAGGGGGTGGATTAATTAGAGGGGGGTGGATTAATTAGAGGGGGTGGATTAATTAGAGGGGGGTGGATTAATTAGAGGGGGTGGATTAATTAGAGGAGGTGGATTAATTAATGAGGGGGTGGATTAATTAGAGGGGGTGGATTAATTAGACAGTACGGTATTTTGATCCCCAGACAAGATGAGTGCAAAGAGAAAGAGCTATTCTGTCGAGTACAAGAAAGGAATCGTGGAGGACTCCCACGGCAAGAATCTGACCACTTTCTGCAAAGAGATGAAGTTAGATCTCCGAATGGTCCGAAAATGGCAAGCAGAGTATAGTAACCTCAGTCAAAAGGTGGACGAGGGAAATGCTAAGAAGCGCAAGTGTGGATCAGGTCGCCAGCCATTATATCTTGAGCTGGAAGATGTCATCTGTGAATGGATTGCTGACAAGAGAGCAAAGGCTTTGGTTGTGCGCAGGGCTGATATTCAAGCATTTGCCCTTGAAATGGCACCACAATTCGACATATCCACAGAAGATTTCAAAGCATCACACCACTGGCTGGATGGCTTCCTTAAGCGATATGAACTGTCTCTAAGAAGATCGACAACACTGTTCAAGCTGGAAGATAATGAAGTTGTTAAACGTGCACTTGCATTCAAGTTCTTCATTGATGGCATAGACTTTTCTAAATACCAACTCTCCAACATAATTGCGATGGATGAAACTGCAGTGTATATGGGCCAAGGATCTCAAACGACAATTGATCAGAGGGGAGCCTCCTCAATCTACGTTCCCTCCACTGGTTATGAAAGTGCACGTGTTACTTGTGATTCGTCTGGATGGAACAAAAGCCACACCTCTAATTATCGCAAAGAGCAAGAAAGATAAGATTGAACGCGTTTCAGGCATTTATGTTCTTGAAACAGAAAAAGCCTGGTGCACACAAGCAGTTATAAGAAAGTGGATCGATTTAATGCTGCCACTTGTTCTGAGAGGTGGCCAAAGAGGTCTGCTAGTCTGGGATTCAGCCAGCACTCACCGCGCAAAAGACATGAAGAACTTCCTTGCTGAGAGAAGAATAGATCAAGTAATGATTCCTGCAGGAATGACTGCTTATCTCCAAACTCTTGATATTGCAATAAACAAACCATTCAAGGACCATTTGCGCACGGAAATCAATGAATACACTGAAAATAGATTGGTCAGAAATCAGCGTGGAAACTTTGTGAAGCCTAAACTGCTAGAGGTCGTGACATGGGTGAAGAATTCCTGGGATAAAATCACTGACAGCTGTGTTGCCAAAGCACTACGAGCAGGCTACATGGACAAGAAGTACTCGTTTAAGGAGAGCTATATTGCTTTACATGAGAGATTAGGCCCAATGGTTCAAAAGGAAATGGAGATGCAAGAAATTCAGGCTGGCAATCAGGGTTTGGAGAGTTATGATGACATTCCAGAAGAAGATGACATGATTGTAATTGAATAAATGTTGTTTATGGTAGGGAGAGCTACTGTACCATATATTGCTGTAAAGGAGAGATTAGGACCAATGGTTCAAAGGAAAATGAAGATGACTGTACCGGTATTTGAAGAAAAGTTGTTTAAATGTTGTTTAAATGTTGTTCAATCCACATACCGGTACCGTAAATAAATAAGCCCTACCCTGAAAATAAGCCCTAGTGTGTTTTTTGTGACTAAAAATAATATAAGACCTGGTCTTATTTTCGGAGAAACACGGTATGCTTGTCATACTCCCTTGCTATATCACTACTAAGCTCTTGTAAGAGCTTGTTCCTGTCTTGCTCTCTGAAGGAGTCTATGGTTATGGTGTCGGCTGGAGTGCTTGGAGCCCTCAGGAAGCGCTAGGAGCATCCTTCAACGGAGGTACCCAGTCAGGGTGCCAGGTGATCCGTTACAAGGAGTAACGTTATTGTGTGACTTGGTTTTGAGGGTTAAGGTTCTAGTACAGCGGGGCAATAAGGAGTAACGTTATTGTGTGGCTTGGTGTTGAGGGTTAAGGTTCTAGTACAGCGGGGCGATGAGGAGTGTAATGGACCGTTTTACTCACCAGAGGTTAAAAACCGTTTAGGCGATATTCCCCTTTCCAGATGCACAGGCAGCAACTGTAAGCACCAATCTCCCGAACTGCAAACTCTACGAATCCTGGAAACAGCCCAATAGGAAAACCATACGAAAGGGTTACATTCCTGGCAGTCAGCATACAATCCAATTCCCCCAATAACGAGACGACACTTCGGTTTGAGGGTTAAGCAGAATCTCACTGTCCTGGCACATACAGTCTCTTTTATTCCCAATCCACAACCACAGTACAGCCCACAGGGTATTACAGAACAACCAATCAATCCGTACAATACACACAGACACTCCCACACAAAATCCTCCCCTCTGCCTGTGCTATGATTACTGAACACAATGGGTAATCTCATTATCACAGGCAGAGGAATACAGTTTTTACACAATATTTATAACTTATAAAATATACATGTCACAAACATAAAACATACATTTTCATAAGCAGCATACTCCAAATACAAACATATGTCAAAACCATCCAAATTGGTCCATTGGTTCAAAAGATAGATCGAAGTCCTTTGTGACCAAATGAAGCATGGCTTTTCTGCCCAAAACCAGTTCCACAGAGTCTTCTATCCTGGAGATAATTGAGAAGTAATCCAATTATCTCCAAGGACAGAGGCAAAACTCCATTAGCCACATGGCAGACAAAGGACAATAAAATACATAAAAATACAATAAAATACACAAGGTTACATTTATTACATAAAATACAGACATTCTACCTATCCCAAGATAGCTTAGATCTGAGCGCACATTATTACCGGATGGCGCTCAGATCACATACATACAGTTCAATCGCCATGGAGCCAAAGTCTTTCATACAGTCTTTCAGTATACGGCTGGGCTCCATGGCATAGCTATCTGGGGTAGCATGGCTTTAACAGTCCGCAGAAAGGCACAAACCAGCCTTTCTGCAGGGAAAAAGAACAGGGGCCATAGTCTAAAGGTAAGAGGCGGGCAAGCAGCCCCCTCCAAGGACACGTGGCGAGGTCGGTTTCACCACAAGTAGTAAGGTTATTGTGTGGCTTGGTGTTGAGGGTTAAGGTTCTAGTACAGCTGGGCAATGAGGAGTAACGTTATTGTGTGACTTGGTGCAGTGGCGGATCCAGGGGGGGCAACGGGGCAATTGCCCCCCCTGAGAAAACAGACGGTCTAGCCCTGCAATGTGCCTGTGGACCGGAGGGGAGATCAGAGATCAGGCACCGTTCTGACAGCCGGCAGGGGGGGAGGGAGGAGAGAGGACCCGGGAGCTCTGCCTGCAGCTCCTCCGGATCCTCATCTCGCGAGCACGGAGCATTGACGCGGTAACCACGGCAACGCTCCAAATCTCGCGAGAGTGAACTCTAGCCCTGGAACTACGGGCTAGAGTTCACTCCTACCACTGGACCACAAAGGAATCCCACTGGGACCACCAGGGATCAAGAAATGTCCCCCCTCCTCCTCAATAAAGGTAAGAAGGGAGGACATCAATATTTATTTTAATTAAATAAAATATATATATATATATTATAATTTAAAAAAGCCCCCCTACCCTTATCACACACACTCTACACACATACACTGCCCCACCATACACACACATTGCCCCCTATACTGCCCCCATACACACACATTGCCCCCTCTACTGCCCCCATACACACACACTGCCCCCCATACACACACATTGCCCCCCATACACACACACTGCCCCCATACACACACATTGCCCCCTATACTGCCCCCATACACACACATTGCCCCCCATAGACACACACTGCCCCCCATACACACATTGCCCCCTATACTGCCCCCATACACACAAACTGCCCCCATACACACACATTGCCCCCCATACACACACACTGCCCCTATACTGCCCCCCATACACACACTGCCCCCAGACTGCCCCCCATACACACACACACACTGCCCCCCATACACATACTGCTCCCCCATACACACATACTGCTCCCCCATACACACACACTCTACACACATACACTACCCCCATACACACACACACACTGCTCCCCAAACACACACACACTGCCCCCAGGGCCGGCGCGTCCATAAGGCGGCACAGGCGGCCGCCTTAGGGCGCACCGGCTCAGGGGGCGCAAGATTTCAGTGACCGGCAGGAGGGAAGCTATCCCTCCTGCCGGCCACCATCTCCGCCCCCTGCGCGGCAGTGCTGCGATCAGGCGCTGCGAGGGAGCTCTAACCTCTCTGCTCTGCTCCCTCGCGCGCTGTCTAGTGATGCCGCGGGAGCCGGAATATGACGTCATCTTCCGGCTCCCGCGGCATCAGCAAACATCGCGCGAGGGAGCAGAGCAGAGAGGTTAGAGCTCCCTCGCAGCGCCTGATCGCAGCACTGCCGCACGCCGCCCAGCAGCCCCACTGGACCCCAGGGAATGATCCACACCAGCTCTCCAGGTAGGGAGGCTGGGTGGATATTATTTATGTATTAAAATAATTTGTGAATGTATGTGATGTGTCTGTGTGTGAGAATGTCTGTCTGTGTGTCTGTGAGTGAGTGTGTGTGTCTGTGTGAGTGTCTGTGTGTATGTGTCTGTGAGTGAGTATGTGTCTCTGTGTGAGTGTGTATGTGTCTGTGTGTCTGTGAGTGTGTATGTGTCTCTGTGTGAGTGTGTGTGTGTGAGTGAGTGTGTGTGAGTGTCTGTGAGTATGTGTCTCTGTGTGAGTGAGTGTGTGCGTGAGTGAGTGAGTGACTGTGTGTCTGTGAGTGACTGTGTGTGAGTGTGTGAGTGAGTGTATGTGTGTCTGTGAGTGACTGTGTGTGAGTGTGTGAGTGAGTGTATGTGTGTCTGTGAGTGACTGTGAGTGTGTGCGTGAGTGAGTGTATGTGTGTCTGTGAGTGACTGTGAGTGTGTGCGTGAGTGAGTGTATGTGTGTCTGTGAGTGTGTGCATGAGTGAGTGTATGTGTGTCTGTGAGTGACTGTGAGTGTGTGCGTGAGTGTATGTGTGTCTGTGAGTGTTACGACACTCACCGCCTGGAGAGTGAAGCCGCCGTTTAGTCGATAATCCCCTTTCTCCAGAAATGCAATTCCAGTATAACCGATCATAAAACTCCCGAACGGAGCATACGAATGCGGTAACTCCCGATCAGCAATCCATCCGAAATCCTTCCACAGCTAGAAATAAACGAAAGCGCTGTCCCAATAGTCAATCCCTCCACAAACGAGACAAAGCTCCGTTTTGAAGGTCAAGCAGAATGTGTTTAATGGGGGCTACCTGCCCAGTATTTATGCAGGTCTCCACCAGGTAGACACTCCCCTAGGGGACCTGGTGGAAGACTGTAAAATATATTAAACAGTAGCCAATCACAGTGGCTATAACACAAGCCCTTCCCATTTTACCCATAATACATCTCTTCCTATCCTGGAGATAATTAGGGAGAAACCTAATTAACTCCGAGGATAGGAACCATCGCCATTTTAAACCCAAACACAAAAAATGCAGTTAAATACATAAAATCAGAAGTACCGAATATATAGTGTTCGTGCAACGTATCCCCAGATAGCCTGGATCTGAGGGCATATTCCTACCGAATAGCGCTCAGGTCCGATGTACACAGTCCAATCGCCATGGAGTCAAAGTCTCTCATAAGTCCTTCGGTATACGAATGACTCCATGGGACGGCTATCTGGGTAAGTTCATACGGATGAAAGAAACTCCCGAACGGAACAGTGTTCGTATGCCTCCAAGGGAATAGAAGGGGAGACGGCCGTCTCCAGCGGTGTTCGGTAGATAAAGAGTCCGTTTTTAGATCCATGGGTTTTGCACCGAACACCGCTGATTCGCCTCGTGTCCAAAATGGCCGCCGCCTCGTGTTCGGCATACGAACGACGACCACCCGTACGAAATGGAATGGAGAGGTGTTTGCGGTTAACCACAACGTTCTAATTTGTGGTCAAGGTGTTAATGAGCCGCACACTCCTCTCCGGGGTGGCCGATGTTCGGTAGTTTCAATCGGTACTTTAGAAAACGTACGAACAACAGCGTACGGACAGGAAATCCACGAATCCAATGAAAACAGACGAACCAGCAATACAGCAATACAGGTCTATGCAGCAGGGTTCGTCACACGGCTCCCCCCTTGTGGAACACTCCGGCAGACCCGGCTTGGCCCTTTAGCGGGTCAACTTGGGGATGACCGGACTAGGAAGTAGCAAGGACGTCGGTTTGCCGTGATAACCCATCTGCATTCCCATTCTGCTTACCGGGTCGGTAGCTGATGGTGAAGTTATATGGTTGTAAGGCTAAACTCCACCGCAGCAGTCTACCATTGTCTCCTGAGACCCGGTTAAGCCAAACAAGGGGATTGTGGTCCGTGATAAGGGAAAATTCCTGTCCATACAAATAGGGACTCAATTTTTTCAATGCCCAGACCAGGGCCAAACATTCTTTCTCCACTGCCGCATAACTCACTTCCCGGGGTAACAGCTTTCGACTGAGATATGCGACAGGGTGTTCTCCTCCATCCTCCCCGACCTGGCTTAGCACAGCCCCCAGTCCATACATGGAAGCATCTGTATGAACGAGAAAACGTTTGTTAGGAAGTGGGGCAGCCAGGACAGGGGCATTCACGAGAGCCTGCTTAAGTGCTTGAAACGCAGCTTCACAAGCTGGAGACCACAGGACCTGCTTAGGGAGGTTCTTCTTAGTCAGGTCTGTCAGGGGTTTAGCTATAGAGCTGTAGTCGGGGACAAAGCGTCTGTAATACCCTGCTGTCCCTAGGAAGGCCAATACCTGGGTCTTAGTGATAGGTGTGGGCCAGTTCGCTACTGCCTCTATCTTGGCCGGCTCTGGTCTCTGGCTCCCACACCCCACCCTGTGACCCAAGTATTGTACCTCAGCCATGCCTAGATGACACTTTTCTGGCTTCAACGTCAGGCCAGCGGCCCGAATTTTATCCAGTACTACCCCTACGTGCACCAGGTGTTCCTCCCAGGACTCACTGTAGATCGCAATATCATCCAGGTATGCACAAGCAAATTCCTGGAAGCCATCAAGGAGCCTGTCCACCATCCGTTGGAAGGTAGCTGGGGCATTCTTCATCCCAAATGGCATATCCTTAAATTGGTATAAGCCAAAGGGGGTGACAAAGGCCGACTTGGGGATAGCGTCTTTGGCCAGGGGAATCTGCCAGTAGCCCTTACACAGGTCTATCGTGGTCAGATAGCGTCCCCTGGCAATACGGTCTAATAATTTGTCTACCCGTGGCTTCGGGTAGGCGTCAGTGGTGGTCCGCTCGTTGAGCCTCCTGTAGTCCACACAGAACCGGGTGGTCCCATCTTTCTTAGGCACCAGGACTACAGGGGAGGCCCAAGGGCTATCGGAGTGCTCGATGACCCCAAGCTGGGTCATCTCCTCTATCTCCTTCTGCATTCCTTCTCGGACTGCTTCAGGGATACGGTAAGGGGGCTGTCTTAAGGGGTTCTGTCCAGGAGTCTCTACCTTATGTACAGCTAGGGTAGTGTAGCCGGGTTCTTGGGAGAACGTCGCCTGCTTCTCCCACAGAAGCTGTTTCGCCTGTTCCTTCTCTGCGGGGCTTAACCTGTCCCCTAGCTGTACGAGATCAGTCAGATCCGTCTGGGCACCTCTTGCTAATAGGTCGGGTAAGGGTAAGCTTTCGGTATCGTCTGCAGCGGGGGCACATACTGCAGCTACATCCTCAGGTCGTTCCTGATACTCCTTTAGCATGTTCACATGAAAGGATCGCTGGATCTATAAGGTATGTAGTATCACACACCTGAGCTAATACTTTATACGGGCCCTGCCAAGATGCTTGCATCTTGTTCGCCTTCACAGGTTTGAGCACTAGTACCTTCTGCCCAACCTGGAATACTCGCTGTCGGGCACCCCGATCGTACCATTCCTTCTGTCTCCCCTGGGCCACCTGGAGGTTCTCTCTTACCATCAGAGACAGTTTCTCCATGCGGTCCCGAAGTTCCAGAACATATGGCACTATGGGGGTCCCTTCCTGCTCTGTCTCCCCCTCCCAGTGGCCTCTAATGAGATCTAGAGGTCCGCGGACCCTTCTCCCATAAAGCAGCTCAAAGGGGGAGAACCCAGTAGATTCCTGGGGCACCTCTCTGTAGGCAAACAACAGATGAGGCAGGAATCGCTCCCAGTCCCGGCAAGTGTCAGAAAAGGTCCTCAGCATCTGTTTGAGGGTGCCATTAAATCGCTCGCAGAGACCGTTAGTCTGTGGATGGTATGGGGAACTAAGTATCGGTTTAATGCTGCATACCCTCCACAGCTGCTGGGTGAGCACAGCGGTAAATTGGGTTCCCTGGTCAGAGAGAATCTCTTGAGGGAACCCGACCCTGGTAAAAATCCTAACCAGGGCATCAGCAACTGTCTCTGCCTCTATATTAGACAGCGCTACTGCCTCTGGATAGCGAGTGGCATAGTCCACCACGGTGAGAATGTATTTCTTACCAGATGGACTAGCCCTGGCCAGTGGACCCACAATATCAACGGCTATGCGGGCAAAGGGCTCCCCAATAATAGGCATCGACATAAGCGGTCCCCCCGCTTCCCTACCCGTTGACAAGTGTCACACGTGCGACAATATATCCGCACAGCCTGGTTAATTCCTGGCCAAAAAAATTCTGCATAATCCTATGGCCTGTGCGGCGGGACCCTAGATGTCCGGCTAGCGGGACATCATGCCCTATCCGCAGAATCTCCCGCCGGTATTTCGCGGGCACTACCAGCTGTTGATTCGGCGGAGGGGCAACACTTTTCTGGGACGGCTTAGGGATCCGATATAACCTGTCCCCCACCCACTCATACCGCTCCCCCTCTGCTCCTTCTTCTCCAGTGTCTGCTCTGCCCCTATACCTCTGGAGAGATGGGTCTGTCTGGGTTTCCCTCCCGAACTCCTCTGGGGAATCCCAACTAGCTAACGTCTGCCCTGGGGTGTCAGTCGGGGAATCGGTTCTTACCTGGGTCTCAGCAGTAGGTGGGCCGGTTCCAGCAGCACGGGTCTGAGCATGGGTAGTCACTGGATTGGCTTCGCCAGGTCCCATAGTAGCATAGGCAGAAATCAGAGGGGCCAAATCATTTCCCAGCAAAACATCGGCAGGCAAGTCCTTCATAACCCCCACATTCACATGTCCAGCTCCCACTCCCCAGTCCAAATGAACCCGGGCAACAGGCAGGCGGAACACGGCGCCTCCTGCCACCCTTACTGCCACAGTATTCCCGGTGTGTTGGTGTTCCGAAACCAGGTTCTTTTGGAGCAAGGTCATAGTAGCTCCGGTGTCTCTTAGACCAGTGACCTCTTTCCCATTCAACTTAACGGTCTGCCTGTGGTGTTGGCGGTTGTCCTGCTGGGCTGCTTGGACTGGGTCTGCTTCGTGAAGGAAACCCCAAAACTCCTCCTGCTCAAGGCAGTGAGCAGACGGCTGAGGTGGCTGCTGGGCTCCGCCGGCTGGGTTTCTCCAGGACGGTGCTTGGTTGGCATGGTTTAAAGGGCATTCTGGTCTTTTATGTCCCATCTGCTTGCATCCATAGCACTGGACCTGGTTGGAGTAACCCCGTTTGTTGAATCGGGCTGACTGCCCCTGGTTGGTTGCTGGCGGCATAGCGGGGGTACGTTGTGCTGGGGGGTGATATAGGTTGGTGGTTGGAGGTGCTGCCGGTTTGTATTCCACTCGGGCAGGGACCTTGGCTGCTGTCTGATCGAGCTTACGGGCATCAGTGTATTCGTCAGCCAGACGAGCAGCTTCATGGAAGGTAGCGGGTTTACGGTCCCTGACCCACTCTCGAACCCCTGCAGGTAACTTGTCAAGGCAGTGTTCTAGCAGGAACACTTGCAGCACCTCTTCCCCAGTTACCGCTCGACACCCTGTCATCCAGTGGGCTGCCGTGCGGTGTACCCGGCATGCCCATTCCACATAGGAATCACCAGCCTGTTTATTATTGTCTCGGAATCGCCTCCGGTACGCCTCAGGGGTAACAGCGTACCGGGTCAAAAGGGCATCTTTTACTGCCCGGTAGCTAGTGAGTTCCTCCTCTGGGATGGCCCGAAAAGCTTCACTGGCCCGGCCGGATAATTTCCCAGAGAGGATAGGAACCCATTCTTCTGCGGGCACCTGGTGTAAAGCACACTGTCGTTCAAAGTCCGCCAGGAACCCGTCTATCTCTCCTTCAGTCTCAATAAAATTTTTAAAAGCAGCAAATGGTACCTTTTTCTTCCCATTGTTATTATGGGGTACCTCTGCTGCTGCAGCTCCGCTTCTCTGGAGCGCCTGTTGTGCTGCCACTGCGGCTTGTACTTGCACCACAATATCCGCTGCAGGGTTGGGGCCAAAGTGTGCCAGCCTTATCTGAACTGCCCGGTTAAACGCTATCTCCTCGGGTGTTAAATCCAGCAGGCCAGGCACATTAGCTATCTCCCTTCCCTGTGCTGTATCCATCTCTACCAATATAGCAATAATCTCTCTTTTCTTGAGATTGCTCGCTGATCGTCCTCTGCGCTCCAAAATGTCTTTAAGGGTAGCCTTAATTCCTCATATTGCATTTCCAATCCGGGGTGTGTAGCTGGCCTTCAGGGCGGTGGGATTCATCCCGTCGCTTGCCACCAATTGTTACGACACTCACCGCCTGGAGAGTGAAGCCGCCGTTTAGTCGATAATCCCCTTTCTCCAGAAATGCAATTCCAGTATAACCGATCATAAAACTCCCGAACGGAGCATACGAATGCGGTAACTCCCGATCAGCAATCCATCCGAAATCCTTCCACAGCTAGAAATAAACGAAAGCGCTGTCCCAATAGTCAATCCCTCCACAAACGAGACAAAGCTCAGTTTTGAAGGTCAAGCAGAATGTGTTTAATGGGGGCTACCTGCCCAGTATTTATGCAGGTCTCCACCAGGTAGACACTCCCCTAGGGGACCTGGTGGAAGACTGTAAAATATATTAAACAGTAGCCAATCACAGTGGCTATAACACAAGCCCTTCCCATTTTACCCATAATACATCTCTTCCTATCCTGGAGATAATTAGGGAGAAACCTAATTAACTCCGAGGATAGGAACCATCGCCATTTTAAACCCAAACACAAAAAATGCAATAAAATACATAAAATCAGAAGTACCGAATATATAGTGTTCGTGCAACGTATCCCCAGATAGCCTGGATCTGAGGGCATATTCCTACCGAATAGCGCTCAGGTCCGATGTACACAGTCCAATCGCCATGGAGTCAAAGTCTCTCATAAGTCCTTCGGTATACGAATGACTCCATGGGACGGCTATCTGGGTAAGTTCATACGGATGAAAGAAACTCCCGAACGGAACAGTGTTCGTATGCCTCCAAGGGAATAGAAGGGGAGACGGCCGCCTCCAGCGGTGTTCGGTAGATAAAGAGTCCGTTTTTAGATCCATGGGTTTTGCACCGAACACCGCTGATTCGCCTCGTGTCCAAAATGGCCGCCGCCTCGTGTTCGGCATACGAACGACGACCACCCGTACGAAATGGAATGGAGAGGTGTTTGCGGTTAACCACAACGTTCTAATTTGTGGTCAAGGTGTTAAAGAGCCGCACACTCCTCTCCTGGGTGGCCGATGTTCGGTAGTTTCAATCGGTACTTTAGAAAACGTACGGACAGGAAATCCACGAATCCAATGAAAACAGACGAACCAGCAATACAGCAATACAGGTCTATGCAGCAGGGTTCGTCACAGTGAGTGACTGTGAGTGTATGTGTGTCTGTGAGTGACTGAGTGTGTGCGTGAGTGTATGTGTGTCTGTGAGTGACTGTGAGTGTGTGCGTGAGTGAGTGTATGTGTGTCTGTGAGTGTGTGCGTGAGTGAGTGTATGTGTGTCTGTGTGTGCGTGAGTGTATGTGTGTCTGTGAGTGACTGAGTGTGTGCGTGAGTGTATGTGTGTCTGTGAGTGACTGAGTGTGTGCGTGAGTGTATGTGTGACTGTGAGTGCGTGCGTGAGTGAGTTTATGTGTGTCTGTGAGTGATTGTATGAGTGTTGCATGTGAGTGTGTCAGTGTATGTGTGTGTCTGTCAGTGTGTGTTTGTGAGTGTCTGTCAAATCAGTGAGAGTATCTTTGTCATTGAGTCTGTGTGTGACTATCAGTGTGTCTCTCAATGAGTGTCAATCAGTGTGTGTGTGTCAGATCAGTGAGTCTCTGTGTTTGTCATTGAGTGTGTGTGACTGTCAGAAGAACACGAAGGGCAGGGAAGGGAGGGGACCAATAATGGACGGGGAGAGGGGCTGGTCAAGAGGCACATAGGTGAAGATGTTATTTTTGAATGGGGGGGGCGGAAAAATACATCTTCACCTATGTACCCAAAAATACTTGCACCGGCCCTGACTGCCCCCATACACTACCGCCCCATACACACACATTGCCCACACTGCAATACTCACACACACACATACTGCAACTGTTACACACACATACTGTCCCACACATACACTGCCGCCCTAACTCACACACTACAACCTCCACACACACACACTGCTCACACACTGTCCCCCTCACACACACACACACACACACACACCTTACACATTGCACCACTCACACACACCACTGCTCCTATACCCTACTACAGCCCCATTTCCCAGCAGACCTCAGGTAAGTTGTCAAACTGTTCTTAAACGGTTTGACTACTTACTCTGGGAGGGGGTCCCGGCCCTATTGACACCATAACCACTACACTGAGCTGTAGTGGTTATTGTGTCTGGATTATTTATTTAAATAATCTACAAGTGCCCCTCCCGAGATCAGGCTCTGGATCCGCCACTGGCTTCTAGTACAGCGGGGCAATGAGGAGTAACGTTATTGTGTGGCTTGGTGTTGAGGGTTAAGTACAGCGGGGCAATGAGGCGTAACGTTATTGTGTGACTTGGTGTTGAGGGTTAAGGTTCTAGTACAGCTGGGCGTTGAGGAGTAACGTTATTGTGTGACTTGGTGTTGAAGGTTAAGGTTCTAGTACAGCTGGGCAATGAGGAGTAATGTTATTGTGTGACTTGGTGTTGAGGGTTAAGGTTCTAGTACAGCTGGGCAATGAGGAGTAACGTTATTCGGTGACTTGGTGTTGAAAGGTAGGTTTCTGCTACAATTTGAATTTTAACAATGGGGTTCTGTCGTGATGTGACATTGAGGGGGTGAGGTTTTGGTACAGCTTGGCAATGATAGGTTGAGTTTTAGTGTGTTTTGGTGTTGAATGGATTTTTAATGTGGCTCACATTGAAGGATGAGCTTATGCAGCCTGGTGTTAAATATGGGCTGTTAAAATACCTTAGAGTTTAAGGGTGGCATGAAAAATGGGCACCTATTCATATACGTTTGCAGTTTAAACCATTTTTGGATCAATATCAAATTGTAAAGCCATAGAAATTGTAGAAGTTAGATAATTGATCCATACCACATTTAAATATGTGATGCAATTGAACATCACAGTGGCATCCATAGCTCTACATCCATAAAATGACACCCTTCGCTTACTCTCAGATGACAAATAGCTCATAGTCATTTCTTCTGTGTGTTTGAGTTAAGAATATAAAGTAGGGGGGCGGGGCCTGACTGCCGACCGGATCAGACGCATGTCGTCTGAGCTCCTGCACCAGAACCGGAACATCGGTGCTAACGGCGATCCGATCACAGCTACAGCCCTAACTTTGGACCCACAGGACTCATCCGATCCAGATTCAAAGTAACCTGATTGAGGTCTGCGGCCTAGGAAGGCTTGAGCTGGGGTGAGACGGCCGCTCTCCCAGTTCTCTGGTCGGCGCTCCGCTGCCCCGTCCCCCCCCCTGGACCGGCGGGGGTCATCCCGGTCCCCATGGCAAACCACTGCTCCGCCTCACCACACTTACCCATCCTGCGGAGAATCGCGGCCTGGACATGGCACCCTAAGATGGCGGCCGACTGACTGCCTCGTGCACTAGGTAGTGAGGATCAGAGGCGACACAGCAGAGCAGGGGAAGATAACACTCACTGGAATAGGCTCCTGACCAGGGCGGACCGCTGACACAGCGGGCACAGAACCTATCTGCAGCCATCCGCCTGCACCCTCAGACCTCAACTACATACTCACCTCCACCGCGACTGAACGCACAGAGACCCCACGCGAGGACCCAGCGCTTTCTTCACCCTCAGGGCGGGAACACAAGGCAAACTACAGACACATCGGCAGCCCGCAACCTATAACGCTTCAAAACGGGAAGCAGAAGAACACTCACCTCTACCTCCGCCGTGGAGGGGATCCCTTATGGCGGTATGCGAGTGGTGGAGATCTCGCGCGGCACCCGGCGTCTGGCAGCGAGCCGGGCACCCTGGCACAGCGACAGCGTGGTGGCTGAAGGGCTACCTTTCACTCACTTCCAGAGGGACATTTTATTCTGCCTCCAGCTCTCTCACCTTCTAGACCCCTGTGCCAATATCGATTCGGGGAGCAGCTCCCTGGTGGACGGTGGTATACCTATCCCTAAGCTGACTTATAAATCGTTCTGTAACCCGGAGCACTAACCTTGTCAGCTTAATTAGCATGTCTTTAGAAATCTATTATTCCCTGCATTCTTAAGCGAGATTGTTTAATGTATAATTACCACTACAAGCGCAGAATACGAATGAGCATACTAGCGTCTGCATACCTTACTACTTTAAAATGCATAGCGTAACTCAGGTATTGCACCTATGTGACATAACATTTAATATAATTTTAAACGTCATTAAACTAGACAACTCATAGAATTGCATAGCTTAGTATGTCTAAATATATCTCTTCAGTATCTAACATGTACCACAAGCATATACCTTTATGTCTAGTTCACTAACGGTGACACACTTTTGCATATACTCTAGACGCGGAAGATAAGCCTGTAACTAAGCTCATTATTATAAAAATGTGTGCAGTAATCATCTATGCCATATGTATGTGAAACTATGTTCTCCACCTTTCTTGTTACTGCTGTTGTGGCATTACGAGAGTATGTACCCATTCAATGCACCACAAAAATAAAGAATTAAAAAAAAAAAAAAAAGAATATAAAGTAAGCATCTAGATGTTCAAGGCGTTTAGTGATTTTATCAATTCTGACTGCCATTCCCGGCAGGGCTGACGTGGTGGAAGTCATTGACAGCTATCAATATGTGGAGGATCATCCAGATCACCCAGAAGTCTTTGCAAGAGAACCGTTTACTGTGCGCTTCCATTCACCAAAGACAGGTAAATGTCAGAATCCCTGTAATATGCTGAGACTATGTAACCACTATATCTGTAACACACATTGAGGCATTAGCTGTTTGCTTTGCATTACTGATCTATCAATCACAGACAGTGAACGTATTGTCCGCTTCATGCGGTATATTCACAGACAGTGAGCGTATTGTCCGCTTCATGCGGTATATTCACAGACAGTGAACGTATTGTCCGCTGCATGCGGTATATTCACAGACAGTGAGCGTATTGTCCGCTGCATGCGGTATATTCACAGACAGAGAACGGATTGTCCGCTTCATGCGGTATATTCACAGACAGTGAACGTATTGTCCGCTTCATGCGGTATATTCACAGACAGAGAGCGGATTGTCCGCTTCATGCGGTATATTAACAGACAGAGAACGGATTGTCCGCTTCATGCGGTATATTAACAGACAGAGAACGGATTGTCCACTTCATGCGTTATATTCACAGACAGTGAACGTATTGTCCGCTTCATGCGGTATATTCACAGACAGTGAGCGTATTGTCCGCTGCATGCGGTATATTCACAGACAGTGAACGTATTGTCCGCTTCATGCGGTATATTCACAGACAGTGAGCGTATTGTCCGCTGCATGCGGTATATTCACAGACAGTGAACGTATTGTCCGCTTCATGCGGTATATTCACAGACAGTGAGCGTATTGTCTGCTGCATGCGGTATATTCACAGACAGTGAACGTATTGTCCGCTGCATGCGGTATATTCACAGACAGTGAACGTATTGTCTGCTGCATGCGGTATATTCACAGACAGTGAACGGATTGTCCGCTGCATGCGGTATATTCACAGGCAGAGAACGTATTGTCCGCTTCATGCGGTATATTAACAGACAGTGAACGGATTGTCTGCTGCATTAGGTATATTCACAGACAGTGAACGTATTGTCCGCTGCATGCGGTATATTCACAGGCAGAGAACGTATTGTCCGCTGCATGCGGTATATTCACAGACAGTGAACGTATTGTCTGCTGCATGCGGTATATTCACAGACAGTGAACGTATTGTCCGCTGCATGCGGTATATTCACAGGCAGAGAACGTATTGTCCGCTTCATGCGGTATATTAACAGACAGTGAACGGATTGTCTGCTGCATGCCGTATATTCACAGACAGTGAACGTATTGTCTGCTGCATGCGGTATATTCGCAGACAGAGAACGTATTGTCCACTTCATGCGGTATATTCACAGACAGTGAACGTATTGTCCGCTGCATGCGGTATATTCACAGACAGAGAACGTATTGTCCGCTGCATGCGGTATATTCACAGACAGTGAACGGATAGTCCGCTTCATGCTGTATATTCACAGACAGTGAACGGATTGTCCGCTTCATGCGGTATATTCACAGTCAGTGAACGGATTGTCCGCTTCATGCGGTATATTCACAGACAGTGAACGGATTGTCCGCTGCATGCGGTATATTCACAGACAGAGAACGTATTGTCCGCTGCATGCGGTATATTCACAGACAGTGAACGGATTGTCCGCTTCATGCGGTATATTCACAGACAGTGAGCGTATTGTCCGCTGCAAACGGTATATTCAGACAGTGAACGGATAGTCCGCTTCATGCGGTATATTCACAGAATAGCACTTTAATAGGCTCCAGCAGACTCAGTGATGGTAACACAGCACCTTCTATTTCTTCTCAAGCAATCAAGGACTTTGTGCTAATATCTCACCACACATGTCCAAGGGACGCAGCCAGGGAGATCAACAAGCTTCTTCTGGTGATGCTGGAAGTGAAGAGTCGCTGGAAGATAGAGGTTGGTACCAGGAAGGACCAGTACCAGTAAAACAATGCAGTGCACAGTTATGGTCAGCAGGTGGTGCTATGTGCTGCATTTATAGCTGTCAGTGGTTTGGTCGGGAAGGGGTGCTGTCCAGTGCAGCAAGCTCTAGAGCAGTGATGGCAAACCTTTTTGAGCCAGAGTGCACAACCCCAATACATGGCAATTTTTTTTCATCAAAGTGCCAACAAAGCATTTAAACCTGAATACTGAGGTTTAAGTTTAGAAAAATTACTCGTACAGTTGTCCGAACTAATTAACATCTTTTGTTTTAAAAGAAGAAAACAACAGAGAGTTCAATGAAACAAATTTTAAATAATGATATAAATACATATAATGAAGCTTATATTGATTAGTATCTCCAACACATGCAATACATACATTACACGCACACAGTGCACTGAATACACACACACACACACAGTGTCCGCTGAATACACACACGCAGACAGTGTCCGCTGAATACACACACGCAGACAAACACACAGACCGCTGAATACACACAGACCGCTGAATACACACACTCATACTGAATTGAGGAGTGCAGTGTATGTGTTTGTGTGTGTGTGTGTGAGGGCTGCTGGGTGCAGAGGGGTGCTGTGTGGGGGAAGAGTGCTGTGTGTGTGGGGGGGTAGGGGTGCGTGTGTGTGTGGGGGGGTAGGGGTGCCGTGTGTGTGTGTAGGGGGTAGGGGTGCCGTGTGTGTGGGGGGGGGGCAGGGGTGCCGTGTGTGTGTGTGTGAAGGGGGTAGGGGTGCCGTGTGTGTGTGTGTAGGTGGTAGGGGTGCCGTGTGTGTGTAGGGGGTAGTGGTGCCATGTGTGTGTGTAGGGGGTAGGGGTGCCGTGTGTGTGTAGGGGGTAGGGGTGCCGTGTGTGTGTAGGGGGTAGGGGTGCCATGTGTGTGTGTGTAGGGGGTAGGGGTGCTGTGTGTGTGTGTAGGGGGGTAGGGGTGCCGTGTGTGTGTGGGGGGGGGGGGTAGGGGTGCCGTGTGTGTGTAGGGGGTAGGGGTGCCGTGTGTGTGTGGGGGGGGGGGGTAGGGGTGCCGTGTGTGTGTGTGTGGGAAGTAGGGGTGCCGTGTGTGTGTGGGGGTAGGGGTGCCGTTTGTGGGGGGGTAGGGTTGCCATTTGTGGGGGGGGGGGTAGGGGTGCCGTTTGTGGGGGGGTGTAGGCCTAGCTGCAGCCCTCCTGTCCTACGCGTGTGGAGCGTTGCCATGGTAATCGCCATCACTGCTCTATAGGGTAGAAGGAACCCAGAATGCAAAGAAACTCAAATCAAGGCAAAATAATAAGTGTATCGATATTTAATGAAGGCAGTTAAATACAATACAAACACACATAACGAAGTATAGCAGAAGGGCCTCTGGAAACAGGACAGGAAGGGCAGGAACACAGGGGAACAGGCAGCTAGCACAGGAACTCAGGATAAAAGGACCAGACCAACAACATTAAAGGGACACTCCAGGCACCCAGACCACTCCTGCCCATTGGAGTGGTCTGGGTGCCAACTCCCATTACCCTTAACCCTGCAAGTTTAATTAATGCAGTTTATTACCTTGCACAGTTAAGTCCCTTCCATGTTCATAGAACATGAAAAGTTTGGGGTTAAGCCTAGTTTTAAAATGACGCTGGACGTCCTCACGCTATGCATGAGGACCTCCAGCGTTGCCTGAATCCCCATAGGAAAGCATTGTATAATGCTTTTTTTCTATCGGGAGGTCTAATGCGCGTGCGCGGCCATTGCCGCGCATGCGGTCTCCCCCGCCGACGGCCGCGCCTGAGGTCTCCCCCTTTAATGAACTGTCAAAAGAAGGAAGGTTGAGGCTCAACTAAATAGGTAGATGTTAATCACAAAGTAAGGCCAGCTGGGAACAGAGAGAGCTCTCACTCTGGGTGCAGCAGCCTGCAATAGCATCACAGACAGGTAGTGGCAGTGTGAGGTACTGCACCATACTGAAAATAAATCAGGGGTCCCCAACTTTTTAAACAGGGGGCCGGGGGCCGGACTATAGTTTGACATTTTTTAAAACAAATTCCTATACATACTGAAACAGACACAGACATATACAGACACACATATACATACCAACATACATACATACAGACAAAGTAAGGACATACATACTGTAGCGGCACCCCGGAGTAGTAGGGGTTTACGCCGCTGAGAAGGTGTTCTTTTCCCCCCAAGACGAAGTCAGCTATAACAAAACACGTTCCAAGAGAATACGAATCCGCATAATAACCATCCCCTCCAAGCACGAGACGAGACTCTGTGTTGAGGGTCAAAAGTAGGAATCATCTTTATTCTGCAGCTCGGGCTTTTATGCCGTACAACAACTCCTCCCCGTATCCGGAGGAGATAATACATTTACAGTTGGAATCCCTCCCACTGTACCGGGCAGAATATTTCACGGTTATTACACGTTTAATAACACACACAATATATAACGAAAATACAATGTGCTACGTGTATTAGGGAACGGAGATCTAGGGGAACCTTATACGTGAAAATCCCCCAGATCGGTTGGGCCATTCGCTAGATACACGTTCGCACCATTTACTCTGGAACCACATAACATAAACGAAAACTCTCTCGTGGATCCGATGTCTCTAGTTCGGTACTCTGGATCTGTCGAACAGCATGGATGTAGGTCACCGACAAGGTGGAGAATCGTCGTGTGCAAAGTTCGGGAGTGTTCGGGCATTAGTTTGTGCGGTCAAAATGGCCGCGACCCATTGTTCTCCCCACGTGGCTGCGTATACCGTACAGATCCAGAGATATCCGAAGCCCACAATAATCCAAGTAAAACAAAAAGGCAATTCTCTGAGAGGGTTCTTGGTTACTCAAAAAGGGGTCTGTCACACATACTGACATAGACAGACAGACACAGCCATACACATACAAAAATACATACAGACATACACAAACACGCACACTGACAGACATACAGATAGACACATACATGCACACATACACAGAGACACAGACAGACACACACAGACATACATACTGACATACATACTGATATACATACAGACAGACACATACTGACATACACACACTGAAATACATACACACAAACACATAGACACGCGGAGGGAGCTGGGAGGAAGTGACGGTCACTTCCTCCCAGCACTACTTTGCGGCTGAACTTTTTAAAGGGGCCCGGTCGCGCTATTGCACTGCCGCAGCGCTGACCGGTCCCCTAAAGATATAGGGCCCATCGGGTGGCCCTGAGTGCTGGGGCTGGGTTCAGGACCCTTGCGGGACGGATGCGGCCCGCGGGCCGTAGTTTGAGGACCCCTGGAATAAATCAAATTGTGACAATAGCTTATTACTGCAAGTCAATATCTTATATTATTTATATAGAGCCAGCAAATTCCGTAGTACTGTTCAATAGGATAGTGGTAGTATCATTCGTTAGCAATATATGTGGGTAGTGTTAGTATCTGGCTATATATTATTGTTAGCTAGTTATATATTGATAATAACATCTTGCTATATACCATTAGTATCTGCTTATATATTGATAGTATTACTAATATAGTAGATTGATAGTATTAGTATATAGTTATATATTGATAGTATTACTATAGATTCATAGTATTGGTATATATAGATATTATTACCTGGCTATATGGAGTTAATATAGCTTGCTAACTTTATTTCAATATAACACAATATGCTCACACTATTTTATTGTATATTAAAGAATGTAATGCTTCTTGGGGACCTGAATGCATCCTGTGGTTACGTAACGGTAGACGAATGGAAGGAGATTCAGAGAAGGAGCGCTAACCGCTTCCACTGGCTTATTGGAGACAAGGATGACACAACAGTCAGCCAGAAAACACACTGCGCCTACGATCGGTAATTTGTGATGGTTTATTTTCATCAAAATGTTAATAATCTTGTGCTTCAATGAATGCCCTGATTCAGAGTTATTATTACATTAAATGAACAGCCAGCACTAGACCTGGCGTTGGTCATGACTCTTTAACCCCTTAAGGACCAAATTTCTGGAATAAAAGGGAATCATGACATGTCACACATGTCATGTGTCCTTAAGGGGTTAAACACAATAATCTGTTATTTAAGTCTAGCCCTGTATGTGCAGGGCCAGAAGGTCCAGTGATAGTCAAATATCAGATACACAGAGGACACAAAGTATTTACATAGTTCTCATTGTAACAAAATCCATTCCCTGGAATATCACATCTCAAAGAAAATAAAAGTGCATCCCCCTGTTATAAAGCTGTATTAACGTATTATGCTATGGGGAGGTCACTAGTTACAAAAAGGGCCAGTTTGTGACATCAAAAGGCAGTACAGTGTGAAATTAGTATATAGTGTGCCCCTCTTTCTCCATTAATGGTAGTTAAACTCCCCACTCTACTATAGTAAACGTTCATACTCCTAAATCAGTACATAGAGAAATAGCTAATAAAATTACATTATATATATTAGTTTTTTTTTTATAATTCTTTATTGAGACAGTTTTCACCTTTTTTTCTTTTTTTTTCCATACATGACAAATACAAAAAACAAGATTCAGATAAATCACATATTATATTCAAATAACATGAGTTCAAAATCTTCATACAAATAAAAGAAAACAAAAAAGCGGGGAAAAAAAAGAAAGAAAGAAAACCCACATCCAATTAAAATAGGACAGTTACCATAAAAAAATATTCATGCAATTGATAATGAAGCTTTAACATTGTAAGACTACATCAAACGTCAAACGCCCAGTTTCTGTGCCTATTATAATGGATAATTTTAAACGTAACTTATCCATATAACTGAGAACATTTTTGCACCAATTGGCATACCACTCATATTTTTTTGAAAGTATTGTGTTATTATTGATAATATCTTTTTCCATGGATAATTGAGAAACAATCTGATTAATAAGAAGGTTTTTCTGAAATGGTTTTGATGATTTCCATTGTCTAGCAATAATGATTGCAGCCGTGAAACAATGAGTTGCTAAACAATTATATTTATGAGACTTAAAAGACCAATTGAGATGCAAAAGGGCTGAGGCCCGATGTTCATTTAATTTCTTAAGTGAAAGAGTATAAAAAATATTAAAGGCCCAAGCCCATAACAGTCTGACTGCGGGGCAAGACCACCAAATATGTATGTAGGAACCCGGGTAAGTGCCGCATCTCCAGCAGACGGGGTCATAAGTATCTTACATTTTGGCCAGTCTTGTCGGAATGTAATACCATCTATGTGCGACTTTGAAGTGACATTCTATCAGATTTAAGCAATGAATGTATTTATTTATATAAATTAAGGGGGAGAACCAATCCTTAGATGAAATCTTCAGATTTAGTTCTTGTTCCCAAATAGTAATTAATTTATGAGGGGCAGCATTCTGATTGTCCATCAACGAGTTTGCAATAGAAATAACCTTTTTAACTGGGCGATTACAGAATATAAATTCTAAATTCTTGGCCAACAGAGAAGAAGTTTGAATAACATTTTTATGAATAACATTTTTGATTCGGAGGTAGGTAAATATTTCTCTTGGCAGAATATGAAAGTTATCAACTAATTGTTGGAAGGGAAGAATATTATCCCCTTGCATAATATCGGAAATTATGAATAAATCAATATTTTCCCAATGTCTCAACGAAAGATCTTCAATAACTAACTCCAGAGTGTTTAATTTACATGACCTTGGAATACATCGAGTAAAACCCAGGTGTAACGGATCTCCGTGTACTCCGACCGAGTACCCTCCGTTGATGGATGCTCCTAGCGCTTCCAGAGGACTCCAAGCACTCCACCAGACACCATAAGCACCGCAGGCTGCAGCTATCTACCTTCAGAACGAAGCAGGAACAAGCTCTTACAAGAGCTCAGTGATTATAGCAAGGGAATATGAAGAGCATTGCAATCCCTTGTAGCAGATTCCCCCAATAAGAGACAGGACTCAAGTTGAGGGTAAAAATAGAACTCTCTGGCTGCTAGCTTGCAGCCCTTTTTATTAGGTGCTCCCATGAAGGGGAGGGACACACACAGTAACGTACATTAACCAATCACACAATAGTTACATCCCACACATAGCCCTCCCCTCTACCTGTAAACTAATTATCTGTACACACAGGAAAATACAATTATCCTAGGTAGGGAAAATACAGTTTTTACACAACATTCATAACTCCCAAAATATACATCACATTCGCATAAAAATACATATACACAATCAATCCATTCGGGGGAACAACATACTCAAAAATCATACGAATTGGACCAGGGGTTCAAAAGTTAGTACAAATGTGCATTTGACCTTCTGGAAGCATGGTTTTTAGAAGCTCAAACTAGTTCCCCAGAATCCTCTATCCTGGAGACAATGGAGAAGCTGATTTAATTATATCCAGGGACAAACACAGCCTCCATTAAGCACATGTTACCAGCAACCACCAAAAGACATAAAAATACATAACTCCTGTTATACTAAACAGAACCCCCACATTCAACCCATCCCCAGATGGCTTGGATCTGAGCGCTCAACATATCCAAACAGCGTTTAGATGCCACAAACACAGTTCAAACGCCATGGGGTTTAAGTTTCGTATGGGCTGATGAGAGGGCCCATAATCCTGGGGCAGCCCAATAACCCACAGTATGCCCAAATACCGTGCATAAAGGGCCAAATCGCCCAGGGACCGTAGTCACAGGGTAAGAGGCGGGCAAGCAGCCCCCTCCAAACCACAGTGGCGAAGTGGCTTTCGCTACACCAGGTTTTTCTTAATTTCTGCCCAAGCCTCTAAAGTTTGAGTCAAAGTAGTTATTATTATTTTATTATTATTATTATTGCCATTTATATAGCGCCAACAGATTCCGTAGCGCTTTACAATATTTTGAGAGGGGGGGATGTAACAATAAATAAGACAATTACAAGAAAACTTACAGGAATAATAGGTTGAAGAGGACCCTGCTCAAATGAGCTTACAGTCTATAGGAGGTGGGGTATTAGAAACATTAGGATAGGAAATATCAAGTAGGAGTGAAGCAGAGCTGGAGGAGAGAGCAAAGCACTATCCCATAGGGACAGGTATGTAAGGGAGAGATTACTCTGGGAGGCCATACGCTTTCCTGAAGAGATGGGATTTAAGGCCCTTCTTAAATGATTGAAGACTAGGGGAGAGTCTGATGGCAGTAGGCAAGTTATTCCATAGGAGAGGAGCCGCCCGTGAGAAGTCCTGCAAGCGTGAGTTGGCCGTACGGGTGCGAGCAGCGGTCAGGAGGTGGTCGCGGGCAGAGCGGAGGGTACAAGGAGGGGCATACCTCTGGATCAGTGAAGAGATATAAGAGGGGCTGGAATTGTTCAGTGCTTTAAATGTATGGGTTAGCACTTTGAATTGACTCCTATAGGATACAGGGAGCCAATGTAAGGACTGGCAGAGGGGCGAGGTGTGAGAGGACCGACTGGATAGGAAAATCAGTCTAGCTGCAGCATTCATTACAGACTGTAGCGGGGCAGTACGGCTTTTGGGGAGACCAATCAGGAGAGGGTTACAGTAATCCATGCGGGAAATTACTAGAGCATGGACAAGCTAGTTAGGCAGTTAGAGAAAAATTCGTTGGTAGTATACCTATTATCGAGCCACATATGATAGTTTAATCTAGAGGTATCAGCTGCCTCAGATTCCATAATAAACCATGGTTCAGACCTCTGCAGTGGGTCTTGTAGAGTGTAAATATGCCTGATGACGTTAGCATAATACAGAGAGGTAATGTTTGGAAAACTAAGGCCACCCTTGGACAATTTTTAAATAGTATTTTCTGAGTGATTCTTGTTTTTTTTATTTTTCCAAATAAATTTAATAAAACTAGATTGGATCATTGCTAACCATGGTTTAGACATTTTAAGTGGGACCATGGCAAATAAATATAGCCACTTAGGTAGAATATAAAAATTTATTATATTGATTTTACCTAACCAAGATGTTTCTAAATTTCTCCACTTTTTAAGATTGTGGTTTATATTTGTGATTAACAACAAAACGTTCCTCTCCATTATACAAGAGACATTAGTTGGGAACCCCTAGTCACTTTATTTGTGGTCCCCACCCACTGCTCATGGGTGGGGACCGGGGGGGGGGGGACATTAGGTCCCCCCATCATTATTAAATTAGGGTTCCCACCCGCCGCTCATGGGTGGGGACCGGGGGGGACATTAGGTCCCCCCCACCATTATTAAATTAGGGTCCCCACCTGACGCTCATGAGTGGGGAACGGGGGGGACATTAGGTCCCCTCCCACCATTATTAAATTAGGGTCCCCACCCGCCGCTCATGGGTGGGGACCGGGGGGGACATTAGGTCCCCTCCCACCATTATTAAATTAGGGTCCCCACCCGACGCTCATGGGTGAGGACCGGGGGGGACATTAGGTCCCCCCCACCATTATTAAATTAGGGTCCCCACCCGCCGCTCATGGGTGGGGACGGGGGGGACATTAGGTCCCCCCCTTATTATTATTATTTTAAGGACCCTATGTCCCCCCCATTTTAACTTGTGTGTTACATGTACTCTCTCTTACCATAGCTCTCACTCACTTCTATGTAAAATACTGATTTAAATGACAGCGAGCAGCTGTTTAGGTGACGTGCCCCTACTGCAGGGGGGGGGATGGTACAGGTAGGGGCAGCAGGATTTTACCTGTGACAGCTCCCCCCCCCACCCCCCCATTTATTGCACTAGTGACTGGGCAGCAATATCTGTCCAGTCACTTGTAATTTTAAATTTGTTTAGGCGATATGCCCCTACTCGTGGCAATGCCGCGAGTAGGGGCAATAGGGAGGATTTAATCTCCCTGTTATCAATATGGGGTCAGCGTGACCCCCATATTGATTTAGAATTAGTGTGTATTGACAGTGAGCAGCCAGTGGCTGCTCGCTGTTTAGTTGACATGCCCCTACATTCAGGAGGATTTAACCTCCCATTTATTTATTAATATGGGGGTCATAGTGACCCCCATGGACTTTAATGCGGGGGGGTAATTTTTTACAAGGAGGGAGCTGGTAGAGATGCCGGTTCCCTCCTTGTTTTTGTTTTTTTGCGCACGCTAATGGAAACAAAAATGGAAACAAAAAGGTAATCATTCGGCATTTCCACTTTACTTTCGTTTCCATTATCGTATGTTGCTATTTCGTTTACGTTTCTGCTGACGAATACGAAAACCACAGGAATTTCGTCCGAAAACGCTTTCGTTCGAAAACAAGTGCACATGTCTAGTAACCCCTCTCAAACAGCACAGTGAGCCCAAGTCCACCAATAGCAGTATGGATGTGGGATAGAAACCAATAACACTACATATCCCAAACCAACCAATAGCAGTATGGACTTGCGATAGTAACCAATTGCACTACATATCCCAAGCCAACCAATACCAGTATGGACTTGGTAGGCATGTGCATGGGGAAAATTTTCGGTTCGGTTCAGCATTCCGAAATTCAGGACTTTTGCAATTCAACACTTCGGAACTTCGGCACTTCGACACTTCAGAACTTCGGCATTTCGGAATTTCGGGACTTTGGGACTTCTCTTGCAGCCGCTTAGTAGATAACTCCCTAAATAAGGGGGGGTGAGTAACCAATCAGAGAGTTATGAGTAAAATTACACAGCATGGGAAAATTCCAAAGAACTTTCCCACGCTGTGTAAAATGACACAGAGCACTCTGATTGGTGGATGTCAAACCAACCAATCAGAGTGCTGTGACAGGTAAATGTAGAGACTTACCTGTCAGTCTCTTCATTTACCTGTCAGAGCACTCTGATTGGATGGTTTAAACCCACCAATCAGAGTGCTCTGAGCCTAATTGAAGGGCAGGGCAAGTCTTTATAAGCCTTCCCCCGCCCTGCAGAGCTCAGTATGTGCGTCGGTTATTATGGTTATTATTTTTTATTTGGCCTTTTTGGGGGCTGAAAAAAGAAGAAAGAAAACATCGAATGGTAAGTTTTTTATTTTTTACAGGTACTTAGTTAAAGGTCCCCCCCTCATTATTTTTAGGGTGAGGGGGTAGGTAGGGGGCTAATTTTTTTTGGGGGGGGTGACTAGGGGTTTGGGGACCCCTAGTCACCTGGGGGGGACATTAGGTCCCCCCCCTTATTTTACTGTAGGGCCCCCATCCACCGCTCAGGGGTGGGGGCAGGGGGGAGGACATTAGGTCTCCCCCTTATTATACTTCAGGGCCCCTACCCACCGCTCAGAGGTGGGGGTCAGGGGGGTGGACATTAGGTCTCCCCCCTTATTATAATTTAGGGCCCCCACCCACCGCTCAGGGGTGGGGGCCAGGGGGAGGACATTAGGTCCCCCCCTTTTTTTACTCTAGGGCCCCCACCCACCGCTCAGGGGTTGGGCCGGGGGGGCAATAGGTCCCCCCTTTAGTTTAAAAGCCCCCACCTGTGCGTCCCAGGTGTGGGCTTGGTAGGGGGCACCTTTTTTTTTTTTTTTTTTTACAGTGAGCAGCCACAGGCTGATTGTTCTAAGTGTTGCAAATGCTTACAGCTGAATCCTGGCTATGTTTGTATACTTTTTATTTAAAATTGTATATAATGTAACAGTCTTCTTTCACTGGGTAAGTATATTAGTACTTAGGCAATACTGTACTTGGGCACTCCGGCACTTCAGCACTTCGGAAATTCTGAACTTCGGAAACCTCGGCAATTCGGACATTCGGACGTAGCCGAATGTCCGAATTGCCCGAAATTCGGCTGAATTCATATTTGGACCGAAACGAATTGCACATGTCTACTGTCCCTCTATCAGTTGTTCTGGAACATGTTTAGGGGGAAAATCAAAATACTTACTGGGAAACCTTTTATTTTTGGTCCTGACCTATTTCTCCTGCAGCTTAATGTCAAGCTTACTTTTGGGAATCATACTCCTTTGGTTACTCATTTATTATTTGCAGTGAAAATTATGATAGCTAGATATTGGAAACTAGATATTACTCCAATTTGGGTCCTGGTCAGAGAACAGCTTAAATTCCAATTAAAAATGGAAAGAGGTATGATTAAGGCTCCAGAGGAGGTACTGTCCTCATGGTTAAGCTTAATAGTCTTGGGCAGACTAGATGGGCCGAATGGTTCTTATCTGCCGTCAAATTCTATGTTTCTATAATAGAGATTTTGTAATAGATGAGTATAGATGGGTAGCGGTAATTATTTTGTCCCCCCTTTGCTTTTTATCGATCTGAACGATAGGTATACTTTTAGAGTTATGTATTATCTCCAGGACTCCCCCTCTGGAGTATGAAATAGGGAAAATAATTTTGGCCATCATGTCTGGTTTTGTCTTGTCGTTGTATGTCGTAATTTAAGTGTTTCTGTATTTTTTAATTTCAGAGCGTATAATTTTAGGAGTGTGGGGTTTATTATCGGTGTGATATATTTCCTGTACGTTATTTCTTGACACCTCTTTTAGAATATGCTCTGAAGGATGTATTAACTATGTATAGTAATGTCAAATTGTGTTATGTGTTTCTTTTTGTTTATATGGAAAACTAATTAAAAAGATAAATATTAAAAAAAATGTTTAACCCTTCCTATTACGTGGCATCTAGTTAACCTTATTTATACATAGAAGGGAATTATTTCCTAAGTGCAGCAGTAGGGAGACATATATCAACTTATTATAGTAAAAAGAACAAAATATTCGCTGCTGTTTTACCATAATGTCAGGAAATGATGCAGGGGTTTTCTAGAACTAAGATTGTTTGTATTCGTTGTGGCCGATATATGAAATGGTTTTACTTTTCTTAGTTGTGATTGTATATAAAACCTAAATTGCTATAAAATGTATTCCTTATCTTACGAAGGATCGTGGTGCATGGAGAAGAATTTTTTAAGGCGATCGTTCCAGCCACTGCAAAACCATATAATTTCAAGAAGAAACTTGGTTTGTCAGAAGAAGAGGTAAGGTTATCTTTAAATACCCTACAATATATCACTATATTCTATATATATATATATATATATATATATATATATATATATATAGAGAGAGAGAGAGAGAGAGAGAGAGAGACAGAATTTCCAAATTTGCTTCAGAAATCTGAATGTACGGTACATTTTGTTCCAAACTCTATGTAAGCTTTGAGACTATTAAAACCTTACCTACCATAACCCTAGGAGAACCCAGCCAGGTAGGAGAACCCAGCCAGGTAGCAGTACACAGCCAAGTAGGAGAACCCAGACAGGTAGCAGTACCCAGCCAAGTAGGAGAACGCAGACAGGTAGCAGTACCCAGCCAGGAAGGAGGACCCAGCCAGGTAGCAGTACCCAGCCAGGAAGGAGGACCCAGCCAGGTAGCAGTACACAGCCAGGTAGGAGAACCCAGCCAGGTAGCAGTACACAGCCAAGTAGGAGAACCCAGACAGGTAGCAGTACCCAACCAAGTAGCAGTACCCAGCCAGGAAGGAGGACCCAGCCAGGTAGAAGTACACAGCCAGGTAGGAGAACCCAGGCAGGTAGCAGTACCCAGCCAATTAGGAGAACCCAGGAAAGTTGGAGAACCCAGACAGGTAAGAGAACCCAGTCAAGTAGCAGTACACAGCCAGGTAAGACAACTCAGCCAGGTAGCAGTACCCAGCCAAGTAGGAGAACCCAGCAAGGTTGGAGAACCCAACCAGGTAAGAGAACCCAGTCAGGTAGCTCAGTAGTCAAATCAAGATACAAACATGTATTCCTGACACTATAGCTCTAAAATTGTTGTTCAGGTGACTGGGCCCACTGCCAGAGGCTTAAAAGGAGAGCTCACTCTCTCTTTTCCAGCACCACAGGATCAGCCAGTCAGATGCTTTGCGCATGCGCAACAAATCCTTATAGAGATGCAATCAATCAATGCATCAATGCATCTCTATGGGGAAAGTTCAGCATCTCCATGCAGAAAGTGCACTTGTGCAGCTCTGACCACGGAAGCACCTCTAGTGGCCATCTGAGTGACTGTTTCTGGAGGTGTTACCAGGCAGTGTTTACATTAAAATGCCTGCAGGAACAAGCAGTAGACACCAGAACAACTAAATTAAGCTGTAGTTTTTCTGGTGACTCTAGGGCCCCTTTAAATATTGCCTTATAGATTTCAGGTGGCTAATAGCCCACTGTGCAGTAATTTTCTGTCTAAAAGGTCGTACATAAATAGCTTGAATGGAGAGTCGATATGTCTTTAGGAAGATAGCACCCCAATGAGTTAATACCGCCCACATCTAGGTTTAAGTGGATTAGAGACAACTCCACCTCTATCTATAACCAGGATAGTTTTACATGATAGCAGTGAGGAGAGATAGCTGTTGGACCACCAAAACAGTAGGTCATGCACATGCACTGGTACAAGACACACAAAGTTACACACAGAGGACACACTCACTGACAGAAACACTTACTGACACACACACACATACACTTACTGAGAGACAAACACATTTACACACAGCAGAAACTGACACGCATACATTTAGACACAGAGGACACTGACACACACAGTTACACACAGAGGAAACTGACATGCATACATACAGAGACAACTCATACACACTCACTGACAGACACACACTGAGACACACACACTGATTTGCACACACTGACAGACACACTTATTGACACACACAAATTCACTGACAGACACACATTGACGGACACACAGACTCACTGATTTAAAAACAAAATGACAGAAACACTGATACACACACACACACTCACTGACAGACACACTGGCTGATTTGACACACATTCACTGACAGACTTACTGATAGACACATAGGCACATTCTCTCACAAATTATAATTTTTTTATTAGTCTACCCAGGCTTTCCTACCTTTGGGAGAGCTGGAATGGATCCTTAGGGTCCAGTGGAGATCCTTTCTCTGGGGTCCAGTGGGAATCCTTTCCCTAGGGTCTAGTGGGGATCCTATCCCTGGGGTACACTATGGATTCTTTCCCTGGGGTCCAGTGGGGATCTTTGTCCTGGGGTCCAGTGGGAATCTTTTTCCTGGGGTCCAGTGAAGATCTTTTTCCTTGGGTCCAGTGAGGATCTTTTTCCTTGGAACCATTTGAAGATCTTTTTCTGAGGTCCAGTGGGGAGCTTTTTCCTGGGGTCAAGTGAAGATCTTTTTCCTGGGGTCCAGTCAGGATCTTTTCCTGAGGTCAAGTGGGGATCCTTTCCCTGGGGTCCATTGGGGATCTTTTTCCTGGGGTCCAGTGAAGATCTTTTTCCTATGAACCATTTGAGGATCTTTTCCTGAGGTCCAGTGGGGATCTTTCCCTGGGGTCCAGTGCGGATCCTTTTTCTGAGGTTCATTGTGGATTCTTCCCCGGGGTCCAGTGGTGATCCTTCCTTTGGGGTCCAGTGGGGATCCTTCCTTTGGGGTCCAGTGGGGATCCTTCCTTTGGGGTCCTGTGGGGATCCTTTTCTGGGGTTCAGTGGGGATCCTTTCCATGGGGTCCAGTGGGGATCTTTTTTCTGAGGTCCATTGTGGATCCTTCCCTGGGGTCCAGTGGGGATCCTTCCTTTAGGGTCCAATGGGGATTCTTTCCATGGGGTCCAGTGGGAATTCTTCCACTGGGGTCCAGTGTGCAGCTGTTCGGTCATCTTCACACTCTTCCTCAGGGTGCGCGAGGGAGCAGTGCTGGAAGAGCACATGGGCTAACATCGACACCTAACATGAGTGTGAACTTGCTTTTCAGCAATCGCTCCTGTTGGCCCACACGTCTTGGTGCCCAGTTCTGCCTCAGCTCCCTGGCGCCTGGGCATGGTGCACCCTTATATTTGATAGTGCAACTCGGGTTAGCCCATTACTAGGTCTCTTATCACACAAACCAAAGATACCCTATTCGGGTAACCTTACTAAATTTACTGCTTGTACGGACATCCTACGTATCTACAGGAGTTGGGTGGCGTAAGAAGACATGCATTTCTTCCCAATGTTACTGTGTCTGGTGCCTGGCTCTCAGTGGTGCAAAACTATGGCCCTATGTGAAATCATGTGATTGTAGCATGTTTTACACATGTGGAAGATTAAAGCAAGGCAATATATGTCTTACCCATGTTTCTTTCTCAGGCATTAGAAGTGAGTGATCATTTTCCTGTTGAAGTTAATCTCCGAACAGACCCCAGAATGGACCGAGAACTCTGAAAATGGATATTATCGCAGTGCTGTCCAACTGTATAATGTGAAAAGAATGTGCCAACAAGCTATTAGGGACTATATTAGGGACTACAAGGGCATCTATTTAATTCCAACAGCCCCTTGTTCCCATAACCGAAATCTGACTGATGTAAAGCAGGGGTTCATACCTTATATTCTGCATTAATTAGATATATTGTGTCTATATTTATAGTGGAACAGCACCTGTCAAAAGCAATAAAGCAAGATCTTTCTATTACAACTCTCAAGTCTAAAGCACTTCTAACCATTGGCCAAGGAAGCCATATTTAAATTATGGAACAAATGACACTTTGCACTGGGACATTGTGGGACTTCTGTTTCACATGAGTGCGTGATTGGACACTATTTTCTGTACGAAATTTAGCGACTATACCGTTAAAGAGAAACTGTCACTTCTATAGAAATTACACTGTTGAATAAAATATTGAAAATCACCTATAGCTTATGTCAACCTTTTTTCAGTTTCCTTTCATATATAGTTACATAGCTGAAAAGAGACTTGCGTCCATCAAGTTCAGCCTTCCTCACATATGTTTTTGCTGTTTATCCAAAAGAAGGCAAAAAACCCAGTCTGAAGCGCTTCCAATTTTGCAACAAACTAGGAAAAAATTCCTTCTTCACCCCAAAATAGCAGACAGATGTCTCCTTGGATCAAGCAGCTATTACCCCACTTATTAGAAATTATATCCATGTATGTTATGTTTTTGCAAGTATCAAATGCCTTGGCAAAATACAAGTAGATCACATCCACTGCAACACCCTGATCTATATTTCTACTTACTTCTTCGTAGAATGTAATTAGGTTAGTTTGACATGACCTATGTTTCATAAAACCATGCTGATTATTGCTAATAACACAGTTCTTCCCAATGAATTCCTGAATATTATCCCTTAATAGCCGTTCAAATAATTTCCCAGTTAAGAAGTTAAGCTCACAGGTCTATAATTTCCAGGCAAGGATTTTGAACCCTTTTTAAGTATAGGAACAACATCTGCCTTCCTCCAATCCTCCGGTACAATACCTGAAACAAAAGAATCTTGAAAAATTAAATACAGATGTTCACTTATTTCCCCACTTAGCTCCTTAAGTACTCGTGGGTGAATATCGTCAGGCCCCGGAGCTTTATTTACATTAATTTTCTTTAATAGCTGTAGCACCTTGTCTCAAGTTATCCAATCACAAGTTATCTGCAAGTTTGTTGCAGCAACCATTTGCTTATCTCTTGCCATAGGATCCTCATTAATATATACTAAAGAAAAATAGTTATTTAAAATGTCTGCCTTTTCCTGGTCTTCATTAACTAACAGACCCATCTCTGTTTTTAGTGTACCTACTACTTTTTTTTTCGAATTGATGTACTTGAAAAAGATTTTGGGGTTGGTTTTGCATTCTTTGGCTATGAATTTCTCATTTTCTAGTATTATTGGCTTCCTTATATCTTATATAGGATGCCTCTGATTTGTCCGATTTAAATGCTTTAAATGCCCCTTTCTTATTTTAAATCTCTTGTTTTACTTCTCTACTAAGCCACATTGGTTGAGCAGATAAGCAGCTGTAAGGGCTTTTTCGTCTTGTCTGTGCTATTGCTTCAAAGTCAGGGCCCATTTTAATGATAAATTTAAACTGCACGTTAAATCATCATTATGCCAGGCCGCCTATAGCACTGCACGTTCAATCATCATTATGCCAGGCCGCCCATAGCACTACACGTTAAATCATCATTATGCCAGGCCGCCCATAGCACTGCACGTTAAATCATCATTATGCCAGGCCGCCCATAGCACTGCACGTTTAATCATCATTATGCCAGGTCGCCCATAGCACTGCACGTTAAATCATCATTATGCCAGGCCGCCCATAGCACTACACGTTAAATCATCATTATGCCAGGCCGCCCATAGCACTGCACGTTAAATCATCATTATGCCAGGTCGCCCATAGCACTGCACGTTAAATCATCATTATGCCAGGCGCACATAGCACTGCACGTTAAATCATCATTATGCCACCCATAGCACTGCACGTTCAATCATCATTATGCCAGGCTGCACATAGCACTGCACGTTAAATCATCATTATGCCAGGCCGCCCATAGCACTGCACGTTAAATCATCATTATGCCAGGCCGCCCATAGCACTGCACGTTAAATCATCATTATGCCAGGCCGCCCATAGCACTGCACGTTAAATGATCATTATGCCAGGTCGCCCATAGCACTGCACGTTAAATCATCATTATGCCAGGCCGCCCATAGCACTACACGTTTAATCATCATTATGCCAGACCGCCCATAGCACTGCACGTTAAATCATCATTATGCCAGGCCGCCCATAGCACTACACGTTTAATCATCATTAGGCCGCCCATAGCACTGCACGTTAAATCATCATTATGCCAGGCCGCCCATAGCACTGCACGTTAAATCATCATTATGCCAGGCCGCCCATAGCACTGCACGTTAAATCATCATTATGCCGCCCATAGCACTGCACGTTAAATCATCATTATTATGCCAGGCCGCCCATAGCACTGCACGTTAAATCATCATTATGCCAGGCCGCCCATAGCACTGCACGTTAAATCATCATTATGCCGCCCATAGCACTACACGTTAAATCATCATTATGCCAGGCCGCCCATAGCACTGCTTGTTAAATCATCATTATGCCGCCCATAGCACTGCACGTTAAATCATCATTATGCCAGGTCGCCCATAGCACTGCACGTTTAATCATCATTATGCCGCCCATAGCACTGCACGTTAAATCATCATTATGCCAGGCCGCCCATAGCACTGCACATTAAATCATCATTATGCCAGGCCGCCCATAGCACTGCACGTTAAATCATCATTATGCCGCCCATAGCACTGCACGTTAAATCATCATTATTATGCCAGGCCGCCCATAGCACTGCACGTTAAATCATCATTATGCCAGGCCGCCCATAGCACTGCACGTTAAATCATCATTATGCCGCCCATAGCACTACACGTTAAATCATCATTATGCCAGGCCGCCCATAGCACTGCTTGTTAAATCATCATTATGCCGCCCATAGCACTGCACGTTAAATCATCATTATGCCAGGTCGCCCATAGCACTGCACGTTTAATCATCATTATGCCGCCCATAGCACTGCACGTTAAATCATCATTATGCCAGGCCGCCCATAGCACTGCACATTAAATCATCATTATGCCAGGCCGCCCATAGCACTGCACGTTAAATCATCATTATGCCGCCCATAGCACTGCACGTTTAATCATCATTATGCCAGGTCGCCCATAGCACTGCACGTTAAATCATCATTATGCCACCCATAGCACTGCACGTTAAATCATCATTATGCCAGACCGCCCATAGCACTGCACGTTAAATCATCATTATGCCAGGCCGCCCATAGCACTGCACATTAAATCATCATTATGCCAGGCCGCCCATAGCACTGCACGTTAAATCATCATTATGCCAGGCCGCCCATAGCACTGCACGTTAAATCATCATTATACCAGGTCGCCCATAGCACTGCACGTTAAATCATCATTATGCCGCCCATAGCACTGCACGTTAAATCATCATTATTATGCCAGGCCGCCCATAGCACTGCACGTTAAATCATCATTATGCCAGGCCGCCCATAGCACTGCACGTTAAATCATCATTATGCCGCCCATAGCACTACACGTTAAATCATCATTATGCCAGGCCGCCCATAGCACTGCTTGTTAAATCATCATTATGCCGCCCATAGCACTGCACGTTAAATCATCATTATGCCAGGTCGCCCATAGCACTGCACGTTAAATCATCATTATGCCGCCCATAGCACTGCATGTTAAATCATCATTATGCCAGGCCGCCCATAGCACTGCACATTAAATCATCATTATGCCAGGCCGCCCATAGCACTGCACGTTAAATCATCATAATGCCAGGCCGCCCATAGCATTGTACGTTAAATCATCATAATGCCAGGCCGCCCATAGCATTGTACGTTAAATCATCATTATGCCAGGCCGCCCATAGCACTGCACGTTAAATCATCATTATGCCGCCCATAGCACTGCACGTTAAATCATCATTATGCCAGGCCGCCCATAGCACTGCACGTTAAATCATCATTATGCTAGGACGCCCATAGCACTGCACGTTAAATCATCATTATGCCGCCCATAGCACTGCACGTTAAATCATCATTATGCCAGACCGCCCATAGCACTGCACGTTAAATCATCATTATGCCAGGCCGCCCATAGCACTGCACGTTAAATCATCATTATGCCAGGTCGCCCATAGCACTGCACGTTAAATCATCATTATGCCAGGCCGCCCATAGCACTGCACGTTAAATCATCATTATGCCAGGCCTCCCATAGCACTGCACGTTAAATCATCATTATGCCAGGCCGCCCATAGCACTGCACGTTAAATCATCATTATGCCGCCCATAGCACTGCATGTTAAATCATCATTATGCCAGGCCGCCCATAGCACTGCACATTAAATCATCATTATGCCAGGCCGCCCATAGCACTGCACGTTAAATCATCATAATGCCAGGCCGCCCATAGCATTGTACGTTAAATCATCATAATGCCAGGCCGCCCATAGCATTGTACGTTAAATCATCATTATGCCAGGCCGCCCATAGCACTGCACGTTAAATCATCATTATGCCAGGCCGCCCATAGCACTGCACGTTAAATCATCATTATACCAGGCCGCCCATAGCACTGCACGTTAAATCATCATTATGCCGCCCATAGCACTGCACGTTAAATCATCATTATGCCAGGCCGCCCATAGCACTGCACATTAAATCATCATTATGCCAGGCCGCCCATAGCACTGCACGTTAAATCATCATAATGCCAGGCCGCCCATAGCATTGTACGTTAAATCATCATTATGCCAGGCCGCCCATAGCACTGCACGTTAAATCATCATTATGCCAGGCCGCCCATAGCACTGCACGTTAAATCATCATTATACCAGGCCGCCCATAGCACTGCACGTTAAATCATCATTATACATAGGCGTGCGCACGGGGTGTGCCGGGTGTGCCTGGGCACACCCTAATCCCCGTGGCACGCCTATGTATTGAGTCCTGCAGGAACAGCGTTCCTGCACTTTTATTTGAGCAGGAACGCTGTTCCTGCAGGCACTCAGCTCCCCCTTCCTCACCCTATGTTCCCCCTGTCATTGGGGTCGGTCAAGCGCCGGTCTCCACTCAGCCGCGGTGAGAGAGCTATGTGCTCTCTGCTTCCTCTCGCCGCGCGCTGTTTGCTGATGCTGGGAGCCGGAATATGACGTCATATTCCGGCTCCCAGCTACAACAGACAGCCCGCGCGGCGAGAGGAAACAGAGAGCACATAGCTCTCTCACCGCGGCTGAGTGGAGACCGGCGCTTGACCGACCCACTGGACCCCAGGGACAAGTCCACGCCAGCACTCCAGGTAGGGAGGCTGGGTGGACTTTTTTAATAAAAAAATAATAATTTG